>NW_015622980.1:95358-212363 GCF_000320785.1 Rhodotorula toruloides NP11 | reverse complement strand
CCCCCCCCCCCCCCCCCCCCAGTCGCGCTTTCGTTGCTTGCCTGGAGCTCACTGGAAAAGTCGTGCTCTACAGCTCGTCGGAACATCGTCGAACAAGCTCTGCGTCTGGTCGACCAAGATTGCGGACAAGGAGGCGACGCCTGAACCGCTGCAAGTCATCGAGCGACCAGTCCTGAAGAAGGAGCTGGCGTGCACCTTCCGAGCAGCCAAGTGCGCTCGCCTCCCTCCCACGCCTGTCAGCTCATTGCTGACGCGCATCCTCGCAGATTCGGCCGCGCCCAAACCGGCTCGAATCTGTACACCGTCGTCAACGCCTCCCCCGCCACCCGCGTCCGCAAGCCTCCCGCAGGATCGCAAAAGGCGTTTGTGAGCTTGTGGGACGCGAGGGCATGGAAGTTGCTCAAGACCAGGACAGTCAGCCAGAAACCGGTCACGGCGTTCGATGTTAGGTGCGTTGCCGAGACTTGAAATGTTGCGTCTCATGCGCTCGCATGCAGAGGCGCTGACCAAGAGCCTCCGCGACTCTCAGCGAGGACGGCACTTTGCTGGCGTACGGCTCGTCCGACTTGAGCGTCGGGATACTCGACGCCGTGACTCTCCGAGTCCGTCCAGGCTCCGCTTCATTCACTCGACACCGTACTGACGCATGACGATGTCCGTAGCCAATCCTCACCGTCTTGCACGCCCATGATTTCCCCGTCACCTCGCTCAAGTTCAATCCGTCCGCCTCGATCTTGATCAGCGGGAGCGCGGACAACAGCGTCAGGGTCATCGAAGTGCCCAGTCCAGGCCAGCGAGGTGGGCCCGCCTCTCACTCGCTCGCTCTCCGCACAAGAGCTGACGCCTTGCCCCTTCAGGAGGCAACTCGACGACCTACACCGTCCTCTTCACCCTCCTCATCCTCATCCTCGCCATCCTCATCCAGATGACGTTTGGCGAGGACCTTCTCCGCGCTGCCAGGTCCGTTTTGTGAGGCTTCGCGGGCTGTCTATGTTATCCGTCGACCAGAGTCGTCCTGCGGTAGTACTAGTGTTTGCTGTGCAAGGGCTTTCCGGGGTTGCCTTTGCGTTGCTCGAGTCTACGAGAGCCGTGCAAATCCCGCAAGCGCCTCTTCTCGCGTCCTTGCTCGACCACCCCCACCGTCACTCCTCCTCGGAACACTCTCCCTCTTCACGCTCACTCGCTCACCCGCTGGCCGCTCGCTCGCCATGTCAGACAAAGAGACTCTCCTCTCCATGGGCTTTGCCGAAGCGCAGGTCACCAAAGCGCTCCGCGCGACGAAGAACAGTGGTCTCTCGCCCGCGTAAGTGCGCTCATCTTCCGCTCTCCTCGCTCGCTGGGCTTACGGGACGTGTGCGCAGACTCGACTACTTGGAGAAGCATGCGGACGAGGGAGAGGAGTTCTGGGCTGAGCCGGTCGAGGGCGAGGAGGAGGGAGTGGTCGATCTCGAGGCGAAGGTGCGTCTTGTCTCCCCCGATGAGCCTGGAGAGGCCCTGCTGACGATTCTCTGAGTTGTCTCGCAGAGCTTGAAGTGCTCAGAATGCGGCAGTACGTGCTCTCCCTCTCAACCCTCCTCCCGCCCCCCCCCTGCTCATTCGCTTTCTCCTGCACCGTACAGAGCTCTTCCGCAATCAGGCACTCGCGCAGTACCACTCGACGAAGAGCGGGCATACCGAGTTCGAGGAGTCGACCGAGGAGTTGAAGCCGTTGACGGAGGAGGAAAAGGCGCAGAAGTTGGCTGAGGTGCGTTGTGGCTCACGATTCTCCGCTTGCGGCTCGCTATGCTAAGCAATTGCGAATTTCTGCGCTCTGGTGACGCACAGCTCCGTGCACGCATGGAGGAGAAGCGCAAAGCCCAAGCGAAACTCGATGCGGAAGAAGCGCGCAGGAACGAGGAGATCCGTCGCAAGTCGGGCAAGGATGAGGCAGCGGCCAAGGCCGATTTGCAGCTTAGGGAGGCGGAGAAGCAGGCTGCGTTGCGCAAGAAGGGTGAGTCCTGTTCGCGCTGTTCGTCGCATCGAGGCCGGATGGACTTGAGTGGGACGCCCTCAGCGAGTCTCTGACGCTTTCCACTCTGCAGAGAAAGCCGATGAGCTCGCCGCCCGCAAGCGCATCAAGGAGCAAATTGAGGCGGACAAGCGCGCCCGTGCCGAGAAGACCGCTCGCGAGAAGGCCCTTCGCGAAGGCCGCAACCCGGACGCCGCCGTCTCCGCTCTCTCCTCCGGCTCCTCCGCACCCGCACCCGCAGCGCCCGCGCCGACCGCATCCGGCGAGAAGAAGACGTACGATAACGCGAGGTTGCAGATTCGTGTGCCCGAGGGTGCGCCGCTCGTGCATTCGTTGCCGGCGACGAGCTCGTTGCGCGAGGTGGTCGAGTGGGTCAAGGGACAGACGGGGATGGACAGCGTGACGTTGACGTGCTCTTTCCCGAGGTGCGTTCGCGAGCTTCCGAGGCTTCCTTGCCCGCTCTGCTCTCTCAGCTTTCACTAACTTTCCGGCGAACGACACAGGAAGACCTACGGCGGATCTGACCTCGACAAAGACCTCAAAACGCTCAACCTCGTTCCTTCGGCCGTCCTCCTCGCGCAGTAGAACTGCCTTCGCCTCCAAATCTCGCTGCGATTCCGTCTCGCATAACGTCCCTGCATGTTCTGTACAGCAATGCAAATCTCGATTTACTCGTCCACCGATAACGACACTTGTGGTCTGAGAGGATCGGTGCAGAAAGAACGGAAAGTAGCTGGGCAGGCGGGCATGTTGCACAGTCTGCGATGAGGCAATGGGGGCAGTCGTTACAAGCTCGACACGGCTCAGAACGGAACGTACGACAGAAAGGGAAGAGAACTACAACATGATACAGCTAAACAGATCACGCAAAGTAAGTGGTGGTACATAGCCCTCGGGGCCTACGAGTTCTCCCGCTTCTCGCGACTGCGCTCTGTAGCACCAGCATCCAGCATGTCAGCAGGAGACCCGGCAAGGGAGGATGAGAATGGAAAGCGCGCCTTCGACCCCGAGCGCCGTGGCCAAGATTAGTTCCGTCAAATGTGCATAGTTCTGCATCCCACCAGCATCGTCATCAGTCAGGACATCTCCTTGAGCGGACAGGAGAGTCAGGGTAGCGCACCGGATTGATCTGCAGCGTCCCGTCTTTCGAGAATGAGAATGACGGGGTGCGCCAGTGCGCGACTAGTGTTCGCCGCTCCTTCGGGATCTTGGCGTCGGCTTCTGATTTCTTCCATAGCTGCGCACCCACTGTAGTGAGCCTCAACTCCCGAGCGAGCCAAAGCACGCAGCCTAGATATGGAGGAGGAGAGAGACGAACGAGAGCAACGTACCGACCAGTCGTAGTAGCTCATCCACATACTGTCTTGCTTCCAGGTGTACCATTCACCCGTAGTGGTATCGACAAACTCGTAGCGCATGTTAAAGGTGCCTTGGCGGATACACTTGGTTGAGAAGCCGGCTCTGCTTGTACAAGCGAGTCAGTTTTGGGCGGTTTGGGGCTTCAGAGCAAATGGCAGGAGACAGCAGGTAGAGAGAAGGTACGCACGGCCAGATGATCTCGAACGAACTGCTAAACGACCCCCCCTTGACCAACCTGCACACCTCTTGCCCGTCCGGCCCGCCTCGTCTGAGCGACAAGTCCCACCGAGCGCTGAAGAATTTGACGGGGAAGTGAAGGTAGTAGCTGCGCACACTAGAGTCAGCCTGCGGGACAGGACGAAGCGGAAAGGGAACGAGGGACAAACAGCATGACCTGCTTGTCCGGCCCCGTGATGATGTCGTCCTTCCCCCACATCCTCCCATCCTTGTAGACGTGGTACTCTGCAAAGTCGACGAGCGCAACCTGCTGGTTCGGCTGAGAAGAGGAGCCATTCGCGTGGGGAGGAGCCGAGTACGCTGGAGGTGCGCTGTCGTTTGCTGTTCCGCACGATGAGTCAGTGCGGCTCAAGCAGAGTGTGTGGTGAGCGTGCGTTTGCCCATGTGCGCTGCGATGCGGTTTGTGAGTGAGCGGGAGGAGAGCAAGGTGAGAGGAGGCGGTGCAGGCGAATTGCTCGGCCGGATCAGCATCGGGTCCCATGAACGAGCCAAGTCCGGTGTGTGCACTCGACGCGGCGCAATGTGAACGTACTGTAGGGTGCGAGCCAAGTGCGAGCGAAGCCAGGGGCGAGCCAGGGAGGCAACGAAGCGGGAGTATGTCGCCGTTCGAATTGCGCTTCGTGTGTGAACAGCTGCCGCTAGCTGACCGGGCAGGCTGACAGTCTGACAAGAGCGTGGGGGGAGCTTTGTAAGCGGGAGAGAAGGGCTGGACTAGTGACAAAGTGACAGCGCAACGAGGAGAGCAGGGTTAAGAAGGTCGCAACGAGAAAACGGATCGTCGCGAGTCTTCACTGGATACACAGGGTCTCTGTACTTGCGATGGAGTGTGTGCACAAAAAGGGTTGTGCCAGAGTGGGGGCAAAGGTGAGAGAGAGCGAGGGGGGCTTGCGGGAGGACAGGAGCGGGAAAAAGTGTGAGGATGAGCAGGCGGGACTAGTTACAGGCTGCGCTCCTTCTGAAGATACTATGAGTGTCAATGAGTGCGTCAGAATCGTTCACGGGGCAAGGAGCAGGAGGGCGTCGCGAAGAAGGACCACACCTTCGATGCCTAGCGCAGTTGCGAGGATGAGTTCCGTCTCCGACGGAAAGCCTGCCCAAGCGCAGTGACTGTCAACCCAGGCTTTCAATAGCTGTAGATGTGTGAGCAACCGCGTACCAGATTGGCATGCAGCGTCCCGTCCCTGGTGAGCGTGTAAATCGGAGTCGTCCGGTGCCCGACAAGTGTTTGCTCTTGCATTGGGGTGTTTAGTGTCCGTCTCGTTCTTCTTGGACAGCTGTATACCGAGTCATTCCGTAGCAAGCCCGACATGGAGAGGATGAGAGAAACAATGGACGTAAACTAGGAGCCTGTAGGAGGGCGCCGCGCTGCCGTTGCCCTGCGGCAGAGTGGCTAGTAAAAGCAGGTCAGAAGACCTTGGAATAAAGGTGGGAGGGATGCACGCTCTGCCATTTTTGCTGCGAGACGACCGACGGCTTCGATAGTGGGCCTGGAGGAAGAGGACGAGGATGGGACGCCTTTCTGTCGGCAGTTGTGGACGCAAGGCGCCCAGGAGGTGCTCACGGCATTGTAAGAATGTCGAACGTTGCGAAGGAAGCGCACGAAGCGGAGACAGAGCTGCAGGAAGGGTAACAGCGAGTCTCGTCCGACGGACCTGCCGTTCTCCGTCTCCACTCTCGTCAGTTGCATCTACCTACGATTGCGACTGCGAATATGTAAGACTCCCACGAATGGGATCTGGTCGTAGAAGAGAGAGCGGACAAGGCCGTGAACAGGGGGACACACGAAGCGAGAGTCTCATCGCGGCGGAGAAGTTGTGCGCTCGGGCGACGACGACGACGCTCGCTTGCTCTCTCACCACTCGCTGGCGCGCTGCTGTACACTGGGACACGCTCAGGGAACAGTGTCGACAGCCTATCACCCGACACGCGCAGCGATGAGCACCTCGCTCGCGGCGCAGCTCCAGGCTCGCCAGACCCTCGACGCCTCTCGCCTCCAGTCGGCAAAGGCGCTCAAGCACCCGCCGACGTTCATCTTCACACCGCGCCACGCAGCATCGGTCTCGACCGCCGACCTTCACTCGCTTGCAGCGAACGCGTGGGAGCAACTCGCTCCCCTCGACCCGTTCTTCAATGCGCACTTCAAAGAGGTCCTCGGCGAGCAGAGCAAGACGCTCGACAGGACTGGGCTGACGAAGGAGGAGAATGACAAGGTCGGAAAGACGGTCGACAAGGTGTTGAGGGCGCTCGGCAGGCACATGCTCCTCAAGCCGGCTGGTATCGTCCTCGAGTGGCTCGTCCGGAGGTTCAGGTGCGCAGACGAGCATCTTGCCTGATTCAAGGTACTCTTGCTGACATGCGGAGCGTATCACAGGGTCCAGGACTTCAACGTGCCCGGCTTGATCGCCCTCTTCCTCCCCTACCACAACACGGCCCACTTCCCCTCTGCGCTCAACCTCCTCAACGAGCAATCCCTTGCGACAACTCCCTTTGCGGCCCTCATCCCTGCGAAGAAGACCCTCGCGCCCATCGACTTGCCCGCAATCGTCGAACTCCTCCCACCCTTCTCGCGCTCGACTACCGCCCGCCCCATGCTCGACTTCATCCTGCACCTCCCTCTCGACTACCTCAAGAACCAAGAAGCGCCTCACCGCGCTCTCACAGCCTTCTGGCTGCAGGCTGTCGCGGCGTACCTCGACCGCGCGGGACCTCGCCTGCCAGATGGCGAGCGAGCAGCAGTCCTCTCGACCGTCCTCGAGGTCCTCCGATCAGCTCGCTCGTATCCCGACACCCTCATCGCCTCGTACATCCTCGTCTCGCGCTTTGCGCTTCACAACCCGTTCGATGCCGAGACGCTCCGGGTCGTTCTGAAGGGTGTCGTGACGAACCGCGCGAGGAGTCACGTCGCAGACGAAGAGACGGACGCAGCGCTCGTGACGACTCTCGTCGTGATCTCGCAACTTGGCGAGGAGGACTTGACGGTTGGCGTGGGGAAGAAGTTCCTTGGGAACAGCGGGTGGAAGAGCTTGTTGAAGACGGAGAGGCTCGACCAGCTTGTCGTCCAGCTCAGCAACCAGTACGACGCGCAGAGGTTCCTGAGGCCGTTCTTGCACACGCTGGCAGAGGATGCGTGCGTGCCTTCCCTTGTTCATCCTTGATCTCGCGCATTCTGACTCTCGGTTCCGCAGCTTGACGTCCGAAGAGTCTCTCGCACTCCTTTCGTCGCTCCTCGTCCCGCGCTCCTCGCCCGACTCGGATGTCCCACTCACCCTTCCCACCTCGATCATCCCCAACCTCCTCGCCTCCTGCTTCTCCGCCATCGTCTCGAGCCCCGCCTCCTCGCCTACCGCGCTCCTCAAGCCCCTCTCGCAAATCTACCAGCGCTACCCGACCGTCTGGACCACCCAGTCCCGCACGTTTACCACGCGCGCCCAGTCCTCATCCGACTCGACCGCCCTCCCTCGCTTGCTTCAAGCGATGAACGCCGTCCTCGGCGGTGAGACTCTCACGGACGACTCAACTGCACTCGTTCTTTCTGCTTCAGCACCGGACGTTGCAGTTCGCGTCGCGGCGCTCAAGAATGTCCTTGCGCACGCCAAAGAGATCCGCGAGCAGGGTAACGGGCAGTTCGTCAAGGATACGCTTGTGGCGCGTCTTGCGGAGCCGGAGGTGGATGTCGCCAAGGTCCTCTTCGCGGATGAGGCGCTCGATGTCCTGGAGGAGACGCTTGATGCGGATGAGGTCGTCGAGTTTCTCAGGACTTCGATCGCTGCCGCCGAGAAGGAGGAGTACCTCGCCGTTGTCCTGCCTTACCTCGTTGGCCGATTCGTTCAGCGTCACCCTGCCCTAGCCGACAAGCTCGTCAAGGAGGTCTTCTGGCCCCGCCTCCTCGCCATCAAGGCGGACATCAAGCTCCGCCTCGCAGTCTACGCCTCGATCCAAGGCTCTCAGCTCGAGAAGTCGCAACACTGGCTCAAAGGCGTCGGGGCCGTCTTGCCGACGGCGGCGGAGACCGTCACCGTCGAGACGAACGACAAACTCGTCGAGGTCGTCGCGAAGAACATGGCTGCTGGCACATCGGAGCAAGTCGAGGCGGCTATCGATTTCCTCGTCAAGCAAGTCGAGAGTGCCGATGGATTCGCCACGCTCCTCGCACACCTCGTCGCCCTTCGCTTCGCGGGCAAGGTCGAGAAGTCTCGCCGCGTCGGTTTCGCCCAGCGCCTTATCTCCGCACTCAAGGTTTCGCAGACGGGCCTCGACGCGCTCGTGGCCGCCCAGCCGAACAAGACTGATGCGCTCTTGCAGGCGGACAACTCGGGCGTCGTCGCTTCTAGCGTCCAGCAGGCCGTCTTCGCGCACCCTGGAGCCGACAAGACTGCTCAGCAAGTCAAGGCTGCGCTTCTCGTCGGGTCGCTCAAGGCGATCCACCCTCTCGCCGAGGCAAGCTGGAGCTGGCTTGCCGCTCCCTCTAGACCCGACTCGCCTGAAGCGTCCTACCGCGACCTCTGCCACTCTGTCTATCGCCTCGCGCACGCTTACACCGGCTCGCCAGCCTCGACGACCCTCTCGACGGCGCTCCTCGAGGCCCTTTTCGCATCGCTCGTCACGGACGATGCGCTCGCCTTCCTCGCCTCCATCTGCACCTCGCGTCACGTCACCCTCGACCTCCGCCTCGCAGCCCTTCGCGACGCGACCGTCTTCATCGAAGTTCTCGCCGCTGCGACCGCCTCGCCGAAGGGCAAGGTTGTCGACTGGCAGGTTGTTGTCCCATCACTTGTCGTCGCTCTGGCAGACGAGGACAAGCGCATCCGCACCGAGGCGCTCAAGGCGCTCGACAAGGTTCGCGCGACGCTCGCTCCGGCTGCGGCTGGAAAGAAGGACGCCAAGGTCGGCACCGTGTATGGGCGGGACAAGATGTACGGCGCCAAGGCGACCGCTTCGACGCTCAAGTACCTCGACTTGGGCGACCTCCTCGCCTACCTCGACAAGCTCCTCGCCTCGCGTACCGAGCTCACCCTTTCGCCTACCCACCTCGCCGTCGTGCACTCTTCCCTCCTCGACGCCCCCGGACCGAACGACTCGCCCGCGAAAGCGACGAAGCGCAAGTCGTCCCTCTCGTTCCGCATCGCAACGTACCTCGTCTCGCACGCGCAGGCATGGAAGGCCTCGCTCGTCGCGCGCGTCCGGATCCTCGCCGCGCTCGAGGGCGTCAAGGACAAGGACAAGTCCGCTGCGCTGCTGGCGCTCGTTCGTGAGGCGGTTGCGGACAAAGCTGAGTCGAAGGACGAGCCGGAGCTGGTGCAGGAGTATGCGAGGTTGGTGTTGCAGCCGTTCGACGGCGCGCAGCGGAAGTGGCTCGAGAGCGAAGAGACCGGCGCTATTCGAACTCTCGTTCAGGCTATCGAGACGGAGGATGTTGCCGGTGAGTCTGCGCGATTTTTGACTTCCACTGCGCACTGTGCTGACGAATACTTCCTACAGGTCTCCGCGCCGCTTTCCGTAAGGAAGCGCTCCGTCTCACCGCCAAGTCCGTCTTCCCGACCGTTCGCGGCGAGACCCGCGTCGATCTATTCAAGCGCCTCGTCAAACTCGCCGTCACGACCGAAGCACGCGTCAACTCCGACATCCTCGCCTGCATTCGGAAGTCCAAGGTGGACGGCGAGACGATTACGGCGGTCCTCAACGAGATCCGCACGGCCATCTCGCCTCCCGCTGCAAAGGGCGCCAAGCGCGGCAGGACCTCGCTTGCCGGCGCAGCGTCGACCACCTCGCGCACGGAGCGCATTCCTGAGCTCGTCGTCGTCCTCGAGTCGGTCGAGTTCGGCTTGGTTCCGGCATCCCACGGTCTCGTCCTCGGCCTCTTTGACCTCCTCGCCAGCCTCGTCGACTTGCCAACTGCCACCGGCCAGACCGACATCTCGTATCCTGGCCAGCTCATCCTCGGCGCCCTCGCACGCATTGTCGAGAACGTCGAGCCGTCGAGTGGCATCACCAGCGACTCGATCCGCATGGCCCCCGTCATCGACTTCATGCGGTCGTCGATCAACCCGCAGACCTACCACCAGTCGCTCCTCTTGCTCGCCCAGCTCGGCCCGCTCGTCCCTGACCAACTCGTGCACAACGTCATGCCGATCTTCACCTTCATGGGCGCGAACGTCCTCCAGCGCGACGATGCCTACAGTCTTCGCGTCGTCGATCAGACACTCGACAACATCGTTCCAACGCTCGTCAAGGCGATGCAGAAGACGGCGCGCGGTCGCGAGGGACTACTCGCGGAGCTCAAGGAGCTCTTGCGCGCCTTCACCGACGCTGCCAACCACGTCCCGCGCCACCGCCGCATCAACCTCTTCGTCCGACTTGTCGAGACCCTCGGCCCGAAGGAGTTCTTGTCAGCCATCTCGATGCTCCTTGTCGACAAGGCGGGCAAGGCGACTGCCGAGGCGGCCTCGCTCCCGCTCACTCTTGTCGAGCACTTTTCCGTCGATGTCCAGCTCGCCGCGTACAAGCAGGTCGTCGAAGAGATCGCTCGCCTCGTCAACCTCGAGGAATCCTTCTTGCAGGCAGGCCCCGTCGAGGGTCAAGTCTCGACCGGCAAGACCACGGACACGACGATCAATCTCCTCAGCTTCCTCGGCTTTGCGCTCGAGGCCAAGCAGTTGCTCAGCAAGGTCGACTCGGCTCGCACCGCTGGCTCGGAGACGGTCGACACCTCGCTGTCGGAGCTCCTCCGCGGCCTGCTCGACATCGGTTCTGCGACGTCACCTTCGTTCAGCGACGTTGAGCGGAACAAGATTGCCGAAGCCGCCGAGTACAACGTCCACGCCGCCGTTGCCCTCCTTTCGACCAAGTCGTTCGCCGACGCCTTGCTCTGGCTCCTCGAGCTCGCAGACCCGGCCATTCAGCCGCGTGCCTTCGCCCTCCTCCGCACTCGTCTCCCGCACGTCAAGCCAACTCGCCGTGGCGACCTCTCTCCCGCGATCATCACCGTCGTCGAGCAGATCCAGGACGTCCTCGCAAGCGAATCGGACGTCGTCTTGGACGCGCTCGACACGCTCGATGTCATCGCCGACTCGACTTTCGCCGACGAGGACGCTGCGTTGGCCAAGATCGTCTTGCCGCTTGTCGACGTCGCGAAGGATGCGTCGAAGAACGAGCAGACGAGGGCGAAAGCTCTCGAGGTGCTCAGGAAGCTTACGTGCGTTCGCGCTCTTCCGTCAACACCACTTCCGCCAACTGACTTATGCTCGCTGTCGCAGCAACCGCCTCGGACCCCGCCTCATTCCCCTTGTCGCCAAGCTTGTGCCATTCGCTCTCGACCTGCTTCACGCCCAGGCAAAGGGTGCGTGCACTTGCAATCCCTGCTCTGGCAGCCTTTCATTGACACTCTTTCGCCTGCAGCCGGCACATCGGCCGCCGTCTCGCTCGTCACTGGCGCGTACGATACTCTGGAGGGCTTGTTCAGCTCCGTCCCGTCATTCGTCGGCGGCCAGCTCGACAAGGTCTTCTCCGCCGCGCTGTCGACGGATGTCATGGCGCTCTCGACGATCAAGGGTAGCGCTGCCGCCAAGTCACGCGCTGCGCTCCTCTCGACCGCAGCGAAGAAGTTGCCGGCCAAGACGCTCTACCCGGCCATCATCCGTCTTCACGCCTCGCTCTCGGCTACGGAACGCGACCCGATGCTCGGCTTGCTCGACCTCCTGAACCGCGCCCTGCGGTACGGCAAGACGACCGACGTTGCCGACAACTACCGCAGCGTGTACAAGCTCTTCCTCACCGTCTTCGACTCGCGCCGCACGCATACCGCCGACTTCGACCACGACGACATGGTTTCGATCGAAGACCACGCTCTTGGCGCGTTCGTCCAATTCATCCTCAAGCTCAACGAGCAGACGTTCCGCCCGCTCTTCCTTCGCACCTACGACTGGGCCGTCATCGACCTCGCCGAAGACGAGTCAGCCTCGAGCGAGGGCCTCGTCGCGCGCCGCACGGTGCTGTACAAGATCGTCGACCGCCTCCTCGGACAGCTGCGGAGCATCTTTGTCCCGTACTTTTCGTTCATGCTCGACCAGACCGTCGAGTTGCTCGATCAGGCGGCCAAGGGCGAGTTGCGGGACGAGGACTTGTGGGCTGCGGTCGCGAGTGCGCTCACCAAGGCGTTCGAGTTTGACGAGGGTGGTGAGTCGCGCTTCCCGTTCACTCGAATACGTTCCTGAGTTGACGGTTGTTCCGCTGAACAGGCTTCTGGTCGCCCGCTCGCCTCGGCAAGCTCGCTGCGCCCGTTGCGCACCAGCTCGAGGCGCCAGCCGGCTTGTTCGCCCCCGAGGCGTACAACTTGCTCGTCACGTCGTACTCTGCGCTCCTCGCCAACCACGAGACGCAGCTCAAGGCGTTCAACTCTCGCCTGTTGCACCTCACGCGGTCGGACGACTTGCGCGTCAAGCGCGGCGCGATCGACACGCTCGACATCGTTTGGCAGGAGGTGGGAGACGGCATGCTCGGCCTCGTGCCCGAGTCGACGCCATTCTTGGCCGAGGCGAGGGAGGAGACGGAGGGTGGAGTCGAGGCCGCGACGAGGAGGCTCATCAAGCGCATCGAGGAGCACCTCGGCGAGTCGCTCGACGAGTACCTCGAGCAGTAGACGACGTGGCTCGTTTGCAGCGTCTTGCGAACCTATTGACCCTGCCCTGGACTGCTTTCCGGCTCACTTGTCGTCGAGCGAGATTGAGAAGGGCAAGCAAACAGCCGCACATTACACTCGCTTTGTATTGCCCGAATACAACTCGCAACTCGCCATTCACCGGTGCAAAGTGCGCCGTTCAAAGGCTGTACCGGTTTGATAGCATTGCTGTAGTCTTGCAAGCCAAACAGCCAGCGAACACGATGCGATGTGAGCGAGAAACGGGGCCGTCGACACGAGGCGGGACTTGGGAGGACAGCGCTCGCCTCCGGCTTGATCTCGCTCCCTCACCCCCTTCTCCACCAGTTTACTAGTCTAGAAGATGTCTGACGACGTGCGTGGAACCCACACGGCACTCCTCATGCCGCCGCCGAACGCCCGCTGACCCTCCCAGCGCCCGCATCGCCCTCCGACGTCCTCCCGATTTTCACTCGCCCGCACACTCGCCTCGCACGCCCCGCGATGAACGCAAACAGGAGCAGGTGCGTCTCAGAGCAACTAGGATGGCGCAGGGACAGGCGCGCTGGCCGCAGAGCGAGGGCTGACACTTGCTTCGCCGTCCGTGGCGTGTCCGCGACACAGCACCAGCAGACCTTCGAGCAGGCCTCGGCCGGCGCCTCGCTCACTTTCCCGATGCAGTGCTCGGCTCTTCGCAAGAACGGCCACGTCGTCATCAAGGGTCGCCCGTGCAAGGTCAGTAGCGGTCGTTGGGTTGTCCGAGCTCGCTTGGTGGTGGATGCGGTTCAGCAGGTCAGGAGGGCTAGAAACGGGTGCACAATGCAGGATAGGCTACGAAAGGGCAGGTGGAGTGAAGGAGCGGCCGTTGTATGGCGAGGTTGCGGTCAATTGGGGTCGTCCGGGTGGAGCATCGCCTCGTTGCGCGGAATCAATTGGCGACGTCCATTCTGTGGCTTCATACTGATCGCCGTCGTGCCCACAGATTGTCGACATGTCGACCTCGAAGACCGGCAAGCACGGACACGCCAAGGTCCACCTTGTCGCCATCGACGTGAGTCTCCTCTTCGTGCGGGACTGCCTCGGTTGGAAGCCCTGGGGCGTGGAGGCTGGAATGGAAGCCACGGAAAGGCAAAGCTAACCCTCCCGCTTGCTCCTCCAGATCTTCACGGGCAAGAAGCTCGAGGACCTCTCGCCCTCCACTCACAACATGGACGTTCCTAACGTTGTTAGGAACGAGTACCAGTTGATGAACATCGACGACGGCTTCCTCAACCTCCTCACTGCTGACGGCGGCGAGAAGAACGACGTCAAGGTTCCGGAGGGCGAGATTGGCGACCAGATCCAGGCTGCTTTCGACAACGGCGACGACATCATGGTCACGGTTACCTCGGCGATGGGCGAGGCGCGTATCCGCTTTCTCTCATCCTTCTTGAGTCCAGTCGCTGACTTGGTTCCCTTCGCATGCTTCGCCTTCGCCCTCCATCTCGCCTCTCGCCTCTACCCCTACGTACCCTCTCGCCGTCATCTGCGCTCTCGACTCGCCGCTTGTCGCCTCGCTCTCGCCTCCGACCGTGACTGCGCCCTTTCCACCGCCTCCGCCCTGATCCTCACCTCCGACCTCTCTTTGCCTTCAACTTGTCCTGCTCGCTTCGATCTCGGTCACCCCTTTACCATCTCGCTCTCATCACGTCTCCGCCTTCCCATGCCCTTTCACCCTCCGTGGCTCTTCACCTCACACTCACACCTCCCCTTCCCCTTCTCTCCTCCTTCCCTTCCTAACCCTCCCCTTTCTCTCCCTCCTTCTCCACAACTCTCTACCCGTTTCTTCAATCATACAGGAGCACTGCTTGGGCTGGAAGCCGGCTCCCAAGTCGTAGATATGGCTGCACACCATCCATGACATGACTTTGACCTTTACTTTTTTCGCGCGCGCATCAGACGAAGAGAGGAGAAGAGCGGGATGGAGAAGAGTGGGGTACACGGTAAGGGTAGAAGGAGACTCGTACGTGCTTGTGCCGGTCGTGGGATGCTACGCAGTCTCGCAGGATGGGGCGGATGTCGCAGCTCGGCGAGGAAAGGCTTCAAAGTCTCGTGCTGTCTCGCACGATGTTGTGCTAGGCGATTGATACTGACACTGCTGTTGACTGCCACTTCCGCCAGAAATACCATGCTACGCAGTCATGGAACGCCTCTTGGGAAGGTCCGCCTCGTTTCCGTCGTCTAGAGTCTACAACTCGTCGTGCGCATGAGTGTACACATGCGGGTTCCCTCCAGCGGCACCATACCACTCCTCCGCCACTGCGCCCTTCGTCTCCATCAGCTTCTCCTCCCAGCTTCCCCTCCTTTTCTGCCACTCCGCCTTCCACCCGCTCGTCGGCACGCACTGGCTCACCCGCTGACCGAGAACATTCTGCCTAGCGCACGCAGCAGGGCAAGGAGCGGACTCATTGAGCTGCTGGAAGTACGGGTCGGTTTCGTTTGAGAGGATTGAGCCGAGCCAGTGGGTCATGTGTGGGAGGGAGTAGGAGGCGGAGACGATGAGTGAGGAGGGGAGGTAGATCTGGTTGCGACCGCCTGGAGAGGGACATTGTCAGAAGGACCAGGCAGCTTGAGCGAGGAAGGAGGACTTGCCCTTGATGATGGTCTCGATTGAGGTTGCCCAGATCACCTCACCCATTCCAGCCCAGCGCAGAGCAGATGCACACTGCACAATTGAGTGTTAGAAGCTGCAGACACCCATGCAGTGGAGAAAATGCAGACGCACCATCGGGCAAGGTTCGCCCGTTGTGTACATCGAGAAAGACCGCCAAACAGCGAGGATCTCGCTCGGGGTCAGTCCACGCTGCTTTAAGACCTCTGTACAGCGGTGAATCCCGCTGATCTCGCCGTGCATGCTCGGATCTGCGGAATGAGCGGTCAGCGGCAGCTCTCACGAAGGAGGACGAGCGAAGACGCACTGCCAGTCACGCCGACCTGGTTGGCGGCAACGCAGACGAGCTCGTCGGATGTCGTGTTGACCTGCAGAAACGGTCAGAAGAACCGTAGCAGAGAAGATGAAGGAGAAAGGACGTACAACGGCAACACCGAAGGGAAAAGGAGAACAGGGTTCGCCCATGATCTCGGGGACAGCGCTGAAGGACGACAAGCTGTCAGCTGTGTCACAATGAGAACAGTGGAGCTGCACGCACTCGTTCGCGACCCGCATCCACTTGGTCCGCGTCGTCGCCGGAACGCCATTGATGGACAGGCCGCTCTGGTCATCGTTGTGCAGTCCCAGACCTGTTAGGCGTTACGGCGGTAGCGTTTATCAAGCACAGCAGTGCATTTGCCAGCGCGAGAGGTATGGGCGGAGGACGAAGTTCATCAGCGAACTTCCTCTTCCTCGCACATCACATCTCGGCTCCTCCTCTGATAAGCTCTTGTTCGACGTCGCTGGACTAACCAGGGTAGTGTGCTGCTTGGACGACCGTGGAGAACGCTGTCAACACTCCTGCGAACGCTTGACCTCGACGAACCCGCATCTTGCTCTGGGACGGCTGGCGGTTGCGCAGACAAGAGGTGGAGGCGCCTGGGCGGCTTCTCCGCAATCTCTGGACCCTTGCAGAGCGCGATCAACGGCGGCATGAGTTCAGCCCGGCCGAGCTTATCGGAGCCCTTCTTTTCTCCGCTCCGTCCGCTGCCTCGCGCGGAGAGCGGCAATCTCGCTTTGATTCGACTTTTCCCGACACCGCACGCTCGCCAATCTGTCCAGAGCTTATCACCCGCTAGCATCTTTCTCTCCTTCTCCACACTCCCACTTCGCCAGCTCCAATCCCCCTCGATGGCTGCCCGCGTCGCCATGGACGACGCATCCTCCGCTTTCTCCAACGACCGCCTCTTCCGCAGGATCTCCCCTAGAGACCTCATCACTCGCAACTTCTGGCTCGGCGACTATGTGCGTGCAAGACTTTGACGCCGTTGACCGTCCTTGACTGACCGTCTCCGCCTCTCGCAGGACTACCGCGCCCTTCTGTCCTTCCGCAGCCGCAAACTGCCGTTCTTCGCACCCAATGCGCCTCTACCTGCCGTGCTCGCCCTGATTCTAGGCCTGCAACACTGTCTCGCAATGGCGAGTCCCCCTCCGCGCCGTCTTTTCGAACGTCAACTTATACTCTTATCCTGCGCAGGTCGGCGGTCTCGTGCGCTTCTCGCCTTCGTCTCGAGGATCGTCGGGTACTAACGTCGCGATGTATAGGTTGTCCCGCCCCTTTTGCTTGGAGGAGCTGCAGGAGCTGCCCTTGAGCCTGCTCAGCAGTCGTACCTCGTCTCCGCCGCCCTCATCTGTGCGTGTATCTCCGTCACTCGACTCAGTCGGCATGGCTAGGAAGACAGCAGACCAGTCGCTGACGTTGTTCGCTATCCTCAGTCTGCGGCCTCGGAACCATCCTCCAAGTCTCCCGCATCCCCCTCGGCAAAGGCTACTACCTCGGCAGCGGTGTGCTGAATTGCATTGGCTCCTCGTTTGCGTTTGTCTCAAGCGCACTCGCCTTCATCAATAACCAGTACACCCGCGAAGGCGGACTCTGCTCTTTCGCCGCCGACGGATCGAAGCTTTCGTGCCCCGAAGCGTACGGCGCAGTCATTGGCACGGCCAGCGTCGTCGGACCTATCGCCGTCCTCCTCTCGTTCACGCCGTCCCGAGTCTTGCGCAAGGTGAGAAGCTTTGCCTTTCTTCCCTAGATCTCTCGCTGACACCTCTGATACCAGATCTTCACGCCACTCGTCACCGGCTCCATCCTACTCATGATTGGCTTGAGTTTGATGGGATCCGGCATGACCAACTGGGCCGGCGGCTCATCGTGTCAGTCTGGCGGGCTCTGCCCGAACGCCACTGCTCCTCACGCCGCACCTTGGGGCTCGCCTCGCCTGATCGGTCTCGGTTTCCTTGTGTGGGTATCCATCGTACGTACGCTCGCCCCCTTGCGCGCCACCGTCGTTGCTGACCGGCGCACGCCTCGTCTGGATTCTGTCCTTCCTCAATTCTCTCGCTCCGCAGCTCATCATCGACATCTTCGGACCGCCCATCGCAAAGAACATGAGCGCTATGCTCGGTCTCATTATCGGCATGATCGTCGCAGGCGCGATCGGCTACTTCGACAAGTCCGCCTTTTCCTCCGCTCCGGTCATCACCTTCCTTTGGGTTCACCGCTTCCCTCTGAGCGTCAGGGGCGAGCTTGTGCTCCCCTTCATCGCGTCATACCTGGTCGTCATCTCAGAGGTGAGCTTCCGAGCCTCCCAACTCCGTTGTTTCGCGGACTCCCCTCCCACCGCTTCGATGATGTGACTGACAGCTGGTACGCTGCTTGCAGGGAATTGGCAACATTACAGCGACATGTGCAGTTAGCGGTTACCCTGTGAAGGGCCCGCGCTACGCTTCACACATCCAGGGCGGCTTGACTTCGGACGCCGTCCTCTCCTGCATCTCCGGCCTCGCCACGGTACCGCCATCTACGACCTTTTCGCAGAATGTCAGCATTTTGTCTTTGAGTCAAAATGCTTCGCGCATCTCCGGCTACGTCTGCGGCGTCCTTCTCATCCTCTTCGGCCTCTTCGGCAAAATCGCGGCGGTGTGGGTCGCACTACCCGCCCCGTTGATCGGTGGTCTTACCGTCTTCCTCTTCGCCTCGGTCGCCGTCGCCGGCCTGCGCATCCTCGCCGGACTCAACTGGACGAGGCGAACTCGGTTCATTGCGACGGCCGCCTTGTCCCTCGGTTTCGCCGACATTACCACGCCCGGCTGGTTCTGTGAGTCCTCTGATGTCTCATTTGTCCACTACCGCGGGCATGAGACACCGATACTAACCGGTTCCCCTTGCGCAGCCAACTTCTTCACCTACGCCGGCCCGAATCACGCCCTTCGCGGCTTCCTCGACGCCCTCACTCTCATCGTCGAAGAGTCCTACCTTATCACCCTCCTACTCGCCGTACCGCTCCAGTTCATCGTTCCCCTCGGCGAGGACGACCTTGAGCACCAGCGCGCGGAGGAGGAGGAAGAGGCGCTCGGAAGCAAGACGAGCAAGTCGAGGCTCGAGTACGAGGTCGAGCGGGTACCGCACGGCGATGAAGAGATGGCGCTCGAGGCGGTGGACCGCAAGTAGTGAGGGAGGGCGGTTGGAGACGATGGAAGGCGGTTGTTCACTTTTCTGTTGTCCGTCTTTTTGGGTCGATGTTCTAGCGCGCCCTGCTGCATTTTCTATTTGTGCATCATCACCGCTTCGAGTAGCGTAACCCCGGCGAAGCGACAGAGACAGTTAAGCGGAGTTGACCTTCGCAAGAGCAGGCTCGCCGCGTACAGCTTCTTCCGCAAAGCCGAGCGGCCCTCACTTCCTCATACGAGTGACAGCGCTGTTCAACGACACGGCACGGGAGTGTAAAGCGTTACGATTGCGAGGGACGTCTGCGAGGGAGCGAAAGGAAGGGAAAGGAGAGTGAGAAGGGCTCCGTCATTTCTTCGACTTCGAGGTGTCGACGTCGATATAAGCCCTCGGTACGCCTCGAGCAGTGAGGAGCTTGACGACGAGCGCGTCGTGCGTGCCTATGAGCGAGCTCGTGAGCCTCGCAGAACGGCGGGGGTAGCGGGATGCACGCACCTTGACACATGATCTCCACTTTGTTTGCCTGGCCTTTCTTCGCCGAACCCGCAATCGGTTGAACTGCAGGAGAAGGCCGCTCCGTCAGTTAGGCTCCATACGGGTATTTGCGGCAACTCACTCGACGTCGAGCTCGCACTCCGGTGCTTGAGCTCTTCGGCAAACTCGTCCGACGAGAAAAGGTCCCATGGCTCGTGGCCTTACAAGAGGTCGTTCGTGGGTAAGCGCGCGGTCAAGGCAGATTTCGAAGGTACTGGACGCACCGGACACGAGGGTGACCTGCCGCTTGCCGACGTTCTTGATCGCGACCTTGATGGTCGGCGGTGAGCCCTTCCTGCGAACGACTAGACACGTGAATAAGCGGGTCGATGCAGCAGCCCCAGGTGACGCACTTGACGCTCTCCTCCCCATTCTTTCCCTTTCGCAAAGCCCAGTAGCCCGTGCAACCGTCCTTCCTGATTCGCTTCAGCGCCTCCTCCCTCGTGATGCACCCAGGCGAACCCTTCTCCTTCCCAACCTGGTCGGGCGTCTCGCCCTTCTTCAGCACGCATCGCGCGAGGAGCTCGATGGCGGCTTCGGACTCGAGCGAAAGAGAGGAGGGCGAAGGGTGTGCGGAGGGCGTGAGGAGAAGCAGAGAGCGATGTGAAGGGTGCGCGACGGAGTGAGTATCGGTGAAGCGGCGAAGGAGGGTTGAGAGTTGCGAGGCGGTGTAGAGGTCTTGCGGCGGTCTGTGAAATGCATTGGGTCAGTCAGGCGTCGACGCAATACCTCGCACGAAGGCTTCCGAAGTCGAGACAAGGCGAAGGACGCCAGGCTCACCGCTCATGCTCGACGCTTCGGAACAACTCCTTGACGCTGTCTCCGCTCAGCTTCCACAGCTCTGTCACCTCTGGATCTCCCTTCGCGCCGGCCTCCGATGCCTCCTTCTTCTCCTCATCCTTTTTCGCTTCACGCGCCTGCGCCTTCTCCTCGTTGGCAATCGTCTTGTACGGTCGCAACGTCTCGACGTCCGCGTGCTTCGCATTCACGCTCTGCACGACCCACTCTCCCTTCATTTCCTTGGCGGTAATGTAGCCCTTCTTGACAGCGGCCTTGATCAGCCGGTCGAGCTTCTTGAAGGAGGACTTCTTGATCTCGGCAGCACCGGGGCCGGCGGGGGTGGAGAGGAGGGTGGCGGGACGAGCTGGGAGGATGTGCGAGGAGTAAAGGAGAGAGGCGGGAAGAGGGAATTGAGCAGTCGAGAGCGAGGTGCAAATGGCGAGCAGCAGGGCATTCAGGAGGATCTGGTCGACGTCTGAGGGGCTCAATTCGGTAGATGATGCGGAACCGGTCGGCGCGGATGCGTCGTCTGCCTTCGTAGGCGCGGAAGAGTCGTCGAGCGTCGAAGAAGCGAGGTTGTCGGCGAGCGATTCGGCAGAGTCGTTCGTTGAGGCCGGCTCAGCAGTTCGCTCGGGCAGTGGGGCATCTACCGCTGAGCCCGTCGCCCACAGGTAGTCGCCTCGCGCGTGAAGCTGTTGGCGAAAGAGGATTGAGCAAGCAGTGCGGGAAGAGGAAGAAGCCTAAAACGCACCGTGATGACCGCCTTTCCCTTCCGCTCCTTCTCGCTCTGCTGCATCCGCACGAGCTCCTCCTTCGTGCAGCCGAGCTGTCCCACAGCAACGACTCGCTGCGAAGAATCGGAAGCGACGGTGATTGCGACGAGCGATCCCGGCTGGATCGAGGCGGGCAGGCGGGACAGGGTGTGGGGCGAGACGCCGGCGGCAAAGAGAGCTGTATGCCAGCGAGTCGGAGGAAGATTTGGGACGGAGAAGCAGAGAGAGCGGATCAGTAAGAGGAGAGGCAGGGAAAGCGAAGACTCCGGCGCACCTGAACCGCTCACGAGGTTCTCGACGACTGCCTCTGCCGTCGCCAAAACAGGCAGCATGTCTGGACGAATGTCGAATGCATAGCAAGTCGGCACGAGCTGTCCGTCGCTGCCCTTCCCAACCCTGAAGAACCGAGGGTCTCCTCCCGGCGTCAAATAAAGCGTGCATGGCTCGTCCAGATGCGTCGTCGCCTTACAGGAGAGCGTCCCATCAGGCAGAAGCGCCTTGGCTGCCGCTGTGTCGGCGAGAGAGAAGGACCGGACGACCTCGTCTCGAAGCTTGCGCAGGTCGCTCGAGCGGAGCGGCGAAGACGTCTTGGCCGACAATGGGCGTTTGAACATGGCTCTGTGCGTGCTAGCAGCCCTCCCTCGAGTGAGTGAGCGAGTGGTAGCGGTCAAAGAGGGGCCTCATCGGTTCGTCCAGGTTCAGCACGCTGCCTCCGCTCTCCTCGCTCTCTGGCTGGATCCTGACAGGCTTGGACGCTTTCTCGACACTCCTTGAACCAGCCCAAACCGGTCCCATCTTGATCTGAGCGACCGCAACCTCGCTCACTCCCCCTCGTCACCATCTCGCCATGGCGCCGGCGTCGATACACTCGGTAGATGGCGGTGGGAACCTGCCCGAGGCTTTGGCGACAGTACACACGCAGACAACCCAGCTGCGACGATGCCTGGTGCGTTCCCCTCTCCTCCTCGTCCGTGTGGGGAACCTCGCCTCTCCCTCTCGCTTCTCCCGCGCGGCGAGCACTGTGGACGGGTACATGGGGTCGAGAGGAACATACGGACGCTGCGATGTCCTCAGGCCGAACCGCTTCCACGGAGACTGACTTCGTCTCGCTCGCTCGCACAGGATGCCGACCAGATCATGGACGCTCTCAAGGCAGCGTCGACGATGTTGGCGGAGCTGCGGACGTCGTCACTCTCGCCTAAGCAGTACTACGAGCTGTACATGGCCGTCTTCGACGCCCTGCGACACCTCTCGAGCTACCTCTTCGACGCCCACACCTCGGGCAAGCATCATCTCGCCGACTTGTACGAGCTCGTCCAGTATGCCGGCAACATCGTTCCGCGCCTCTGTGAGTGGTGCCTCCGGTCTACCAAGGGTCCCCCTGGCTGACCCCCTTTCCGCTCGCAGACCTGATGATCACGGTCGGAACCGTCTACATGTCGATTCCTGGCGCGCCTGTCAAGGAAATCATGAAGGACATGATGGAGATGACGCGCGGAGTGCAGCACCCGACCAGGGGACTGTTCCTGCGGCACTATTTGAGCGGAATGACGAGGGACCACCTTCCTATCGGCGACGATCCTGGGTGAGTCCAGCTTTCCATGCACTCTACCGCAAGACGAGGGGTGAGTCGAAGCGCGGGCTGTACTGACGCAACGTTTACAGCCCCGGCGGCAACCTCTTCGACTCGATCGGCTTCGTCTTGACCAACTTCATCGAGATGAACAAGCTTTGGGTCCGCCTCCAGCACTCGGGTCTCTCGCGCGACCGCGAACGCCGCGAGCTCGAGCGACGGGAGCTGCGGATCCTCGTGGGCACGAACCTCGTTCGCCTCAGCCAGCTCGAGGGAGTCGACCTCGAGATGTACAGGAGGATCATCCTGCCGAGCGTGCTGGAGCAGGTCGTCAACTGCAAGGACGTGATTGCTCAGGAGTACTTGATGGAGGTCGTCATCCAGGTGCGTTATGAGGGGAAATCCGCATTCTCGACGGCTCCTAAACTCGCTCTATTTGTACAGGTCTTCACACCCGACTTCCACCTTCTCACCCTCTCTCCTTTCCTCTCCGCGACCGCCCAACTCCACCCGAAAGTCAACATCAAGTCGATCGTCATCGCGCTCATCGACCGCCTCGCCGCCTACGCCGCGAAAGAAGCCGAGAACGAGCCGCCTGAAGAGCGAAGACGGCAGGAGGAGGAGGCGAAGCGCAAGTTGGCGGACGAAGTGCGGAAACAGCGGGAGAAGCGTCGCGCGGCGATGGAGAAGGCGGATATGTTGCCGAGTCAGACGGCCGCGGTCAAGAAGGATGAGGAGACGGAGGGATGGGGCGCAGCAGTCAATGTCTTCCCGCCAGGTCATCCCGATGCGGTCAAGGACCTCGAGGTTGGTGACGGTAAGATCGAAGGGCGAGAAGTCAGGAGTGTTGGTCAGGACGGGCAGGTCAGGAAATTCCGAGGGATCCCGGAGGACGTCAAGCTCTTCGAGGTCTTCTGGGAGCAGGTCGTCAACCTCATCAAGGTGAGCAGCACTTCTGGTCGACCTTGTGCGGGGTGTATCGCCAGTCATGTGGTACACGATGCTTCTCCTTGTCAGCATGCTCACGTCCATCACTCCGTCACGCAGGCTCGCCCCGACCTCTCCATACAAGACATCACCGCGCTCCTCGTCTCCCTCGCCAACCTTTCCGTCTCTTGCTACCCCGCCCAGCTCACCTACATCGACCAAGTGCTCTCCTTCGCCGCCTACCAATGCACCGCTCATGCCGACTCGCCCGACCTGCACCACGCCACGACTGCCGCTCACCTTCTCGCTCTCCTCCTCGCGCCAATCCAGAACTACGTCAACGTCCTCACCCTCCTCGCTCTGCCCTCGTACGAGAAGCTCCTCTACGCTCAGCCGTACGCGACACGACGGTCGGTTGCGCACGCCGTTGTCGCGAGCGTCCTGAAGAACGAGACGGTGATCGACTCGCCCGAAGACGTCAAGGGCGTCCTCGAGCTCTGCCACGTCCTCGTGCGGGATCAGAAAGACCGGCCGTCTGGACCTGGCGCTGCAAGCAGACCAGGCATGGCGGATCGTGCGAACTCGGGAGGACTCGACGGCGGACGAGGTGGACTGTTTGTTTCGGGCGGCTATGGTGGCGGAGGGTACAGGAACGGCGGTCAGCAGGGCGGGTACGACAAGGAGGAGATGGCGGAGGAGCAGGGCTGGGTCGCGCGGATGGTTCACCTCTTCCGGGCGGACGATCTGGCTGTGCAGTTCCAGGTAAGTGCGCAGCCGATCACAATCTGGCGTGGTCATCCGACCTCCATCTCGGTGCAGTGCTGAGTGAAGTCTCGCTTCCGCGCATCGCAGCTCTTGCAAACCGCTCGACGCGAGTTCACCGAAGGCGGCGATCGGATCCGCTGGACCTTCCCGCCTCTCATCGTCGCTGCCATCAAGCTCGCACGACGGTACAAACAGCGTCAGTCGACGCGCCGCTCCCTCCCGCCAGACGAATGGGACGCCCGCATCTCCGCCCTCTTCCGCTTCATCCACCAGTGCACCTCGATCCTCTACAACAAGGTCGAGGCGTCCGACATCTGCCTTCGACTGTATCTCCTCGCCCTCGCCGCTGCCGACGAGTCAGGTCACGAAGAGCTTGCGTACGAGTTCGCTGTCCAGGCGTTCACCATCTACGAGGAGTCTATCTCCGAATCGCGCGCGCAGCTGCAGGCCATCACGGCGATCATCGGTGCTCTGCAAGTTACCCGCGTTTTCGGCGACGACAACTACGACACGCTCATCACGAAGGCAGCGCTGCATGGTGCGAAACTGCTGAAGAAGGGTCAGCAGGCAACGGCTGTGGCGCTGGCGAGCCACATGTGGTGGCAGATGGACTTGCCGGGACGCGAGCCGAGCGAGAACGATAAGGTGCGTGGCCACGCGTCACCTCTGTTCGCCGGTGGTGCTGACGAGTTGCGACTTCACAGCCTCCGTACCGAGACGGCAAGCGCGTCCTCGAATGCTTGCAGAAGGCGCTCCGCATCGCGACTTCGTCCATCGACGAGTTGACGAGCGTGCAGCTCTACTGCGACGCGCTGGACCAGTACTTGTACTACTTCGAGCGCGGCGTGGAGGCGGTCAGTCGGGCTCTTTTCCGCACCTCTGCTTGACCCGCTCGCGGCTCGCTTGTGGAGTGCTCGATGAAGGCTTCGAACTGACGCTCAAAGTCCACATCGCAGATCTCGGCCAAGCACATCAACTCGCTCGTCGAGCTCATCTCATCCAACCTCGACTCTCTGCCTCCCCTCCCGCCCGCACCCTCGCCCAACCCCGCCCACCCGTCTCACGCGCCTCACACCACCTACGCCCCGTCAACACTCGGCGGCGCCACCTCCGGCCTGATCGAAGGCGTCAACACGCCCGAAGCCGTCACGCGCCACTTCCGCAATACGCTGCTGTACATCAACGGTCGCAAGGACGGCGCGAATGAGCAGACGACTGAGGAGGTCACGCGGTTGTATCAGGATGTGGATGTCACGGGCGTGTTGCTCAAGTACGGCGCAGGGCCGAACGACCAGCAGCAGCAGCAGCCTTTGCGGAGGTGATGCGGATGCTCTCGGCTCATCTTGCTCTCTCCTTCTGTCTAGCGGATGCAATGATGTGTGCAGTTACGATACGGGCCAGGCGAGAGTGCGGATGGCGAGATAGAATGACAGACAGATGGCATGCGAAGAATGGGAGGAGACAGGAGTGCGAGCGATGAGCGGAGATAGTACAAACAGCGTCAAGGGTGGCGCGCGCTATGCGGAAGCCTTGGCGAGCGAGATCTGCTCGAGCGAGATGTCAGCCGGAGAGAAACGAAGGAACAGCACGAGGCGCACGCACCTTTGGCATCTCCCCTCCTGGCCCGCCTTCGATGACGAGGTCGTCGTCCTCGTCCGCGTCGTCCTCCGTGTTCGTCGCGGAAGTTTCAGCGGCCTTCTCGGCGCGGGCCTTGACCTTGGGTTTGGGCGGCTGCTTCGGCGCGGAAAGCTTGATCTCGCGATCCGCGAGTCCCGACTCGAGCGCGAGCTGTACGTCGCCAAAAAGCCAAACCCGGTCAGCCCATGCCATGATCAGAAAGGGATACGAGGAAAGGCGGTACGCACGCGGTACCGCTTCGTCTCGCTCGACTCGTCCCTCGGCAAGTCGCCCGGCTTCGCAGTCGGGTTGAAGCCGATCTTGCGCAGCGCGTCGGCTTTGAAGACGGACGAAAGGTTGGGTTTGATGTCCTCGTCTTCCTCATCCGACGAGTCCGACGTCGACCGGCTGTTTCTCGAAGGCGACTCGTCTTCTTCGTCCGTCCTCCTGCGCTTCTTCTCCCCCTTCCCCTCCTTCGCTCCCTCAGCCTTAACTCGCTTCGAGCTGCGGATCAAATACTCCCCACCCGCCGTCCGTCCCTTATCCAACCTCTTCAACTGCCTCATCTCCTCCCTAGCCCTCTTCTCGTCCTCCACAACCTTCTTCAACCGCTTCTTCTCCTCCATCACCGACGGGCCCTCACGGAGGTTAGGGATGAACCCTCCCGCGCGAGAGGAGGAGGTGGAGGAGGAGAGCAAGCCGCCGCGCGGGACGGTGAGGGTCGAAGAGCGCGTGCCGGTTGTCACGTAGGTTGTTGAGCCAGCTACGAACTTCGCGAGTGGCTGAGCGGCGGGGGCAGAGTCGAGCGTGGAGGAGGAAGACGAGCCGAGCGATTTCTTGAAGTGCGAATGGTTGAAGGTCCCTTTCTGAGCGAGCGATGCGGTGCTGCGCGACAAGTGACCGGTCAGTGATTGTTCGAGCGAGGGAATGAGGAGGGAGGAGAAGCGTACTTGGCGTTCGTCTCGGACCTCCTGACGCCCGTCCTCTTGATCGCCAACTCGACATGGAACTGGCAAAACTTGCCCGTCCGCCTGCCATTCCCCTTAATCAGCACCACTCCGCTTGAAGAAGAGAGGCAAGGACGCACGCATCGACCCACTTCCCGCACTGCCTGCCGTCCTTCTTGATCGCCTCGCAGAAGGTGAGGTTCTCTGCGCGTCCGATGACGTGCACCGAGTCTGCCGAGGTGGGCTTGATGGTATACGAGTAGGCCTGCCCAGCAGGTCTCCTTAGTACGCTTCAAGAAGTGAGGGAGAGGCCGGGGCACGCACCTTGTTATGCGGCAAAAAGATCGGGTTCACAATAGCCACCACCGCTCCCGGGCTCTCCTTCCAATACCTCTCGTACGCTCCGCCGCTCTGTCCCTTGTACACCTCCGTCTCGTTCCCTTCTTCGTCGACGGCCTTGTCGACCGAATCGGCTTGGACGAGCATGAGAGACAACTGGCCGGTTGCGGAGGCGGAGGCACGGGGAGTGGAGAGGTCGATTAGGTCGAAGCGGATGTAGCGGAGGCGGCGGGATCGGCGGGTGGGGGGGCGGAAGAGAGGGTCTTGCGAAGTCGAGGACGAATTCGAACCGGCCTTCTTCTTCGCCTTCCCATCCGCCTCACCCTCCTCCTCGTCACTCTCACCCTCACTCTCCCCCTCCTCGCCCTCCTTCTTCCCCTCCCTCCCCCCTCCGCCCCTCCCCATCCCGCCATTCAAAAACCTCACCTCATCCTTCCAAGCCAACACCCCAAAGACGACATAATCCGCATCCACAATCTCCGGGTCGAGGTCGATCCTGTTGCGCGAATCGACGCGCGAGAGGGCGTACAACGAGGACGGGAGGAGGGGGTAGCGGCCTGTTAGGAGGTCTTGGATCTCAGAGTGGGGGATCAGGCGTTCCCTGCGCACCAGCGTCAACTTCAGCACTTCGAGGAGAGAACGAGGGAAGAGGACGCACTTCAACCGAATCCCGCTATAAGGCTCGACCTTTTCCCACTCCGGATCCTCACTCCTCACGGGAAACTCCCAAGGTCCAATCTCGACTTCGTTCACGACCGTACCGTCTTTGTTGCGCGTACGGCGGGACGGTCCGTCGGTGATCTCGAGGTCGTCGTCGTCGGTCGAGCGTTTCGTTTTCGCGGTGGTGGAGGAAGAGGTGGATGATTTGGGAAAGGTCGAGGGCATGGCACGGGAGATGGCTGGCGCGGAGGTTGAGGCTTTGACGGAGGAGGACGTCGCTGCCGAGGCGGAGGCGGAAGCAAGCAACGCGTTCTCCTTTTCCCTCGCGCCGGTCCCCTTCTTCTCCTTCTCCTTCTCCCTTCTCGGCCTCAATCTCGCCCCGTCCCCCTTCTTCCCGCTCATCAGCACCTCCTGCGCCTCCTTCCCAAGCTGATCAAGTTTGACGAGCGACGCGGACGAGGATGAGGCGAGAGAAGTGGATGACTGTCGACGCCGTTCTTCGACTTGGCGCTTTTTGGATTGCTGAGTGCGCGCGGCGGAGATAGATTTCGACATGCTTTCTGCAAAACCTTTCGCTGCGACCGTTCGAAAACTCGTCAGCCTGGAACAAAGTAAGGCAGCGAGGGAAGGACGCACGAACAGCTGACATGTGATCCACGAACTTGCTCTCCTTCGTCCCGCCGCTCGACGTGCGCATCTCGACTTTGTCGCTCGGATTGCAAGTGCGTTCGAGCGCGGGTTTCTCGAAGAAGCGCGGAGGGGGAGGGGGTCGCGAAGTGGAAGCGGAAGTCGAGAGGGAGGGATCCGTCGAGGGTCGTTTCTTCTTCCCTGGGTGCGCCCGCGTGTCAGTGTACAGCCCAGAAGAGTATAGCAGTGCACGCACTGGGCGACGGGCTGTCTGGCACGAGCTGTTTCGGCACCAACGCCTCCCTCCTGCGCTGCTCGTCCTCCCTCGCCCGCTTGCGCTCCTTCTTCTGCGCGAGTTCGGCCTCGAGACGTGCGATGGCTGCGTCGTCGTCCGAGTCGCTCATCGTGAGCCCAGCAAGAGTGAGAGTGAGCGGGAAGAGGGAGAGCAAGCGGTTGGCGTTGCTCACGCGTTGCGAGGCGAGCGAGAGTCTCATCGACGAGCGACGACGACGAGCTTGAACTCGTTACTGCTCATACCAGTTACTAGTAGTGTGCTAGTGTGCGCGGATGTTCGCCACGCGCAGCTCGCGGAGGTTCTACGCCGTCGCCATCACCCTCACCGTCCCATGTCCATCTCACTCGTCCTCGCTGCTCAACCCACCTTGAACTGACACTCTGAACACGCCCACAGCCTGCGTAGCGATAGGCTACTACCTGCGCGACA
Source organism: Rhodotorula toruloides NP11 (assembly GCF_000320785.1). Taxonomy (NCBI): domain Eukaryota; kingdom Fungi; phylum Basidiomycota; class Microbotryomycetes; order Sporidiobolales; family Sporidiobolaceae; genus Rhodotorula; species Rhodotorula toruloides. The sequence goes on along the minus strand of NW_015622980.1, from coordinate 183,727 downwards.
CGACCGACTCCTCCAACGCACTCATCTCGGCCTCGCCAACACTCACCGCGACCGGTCCCCCGACTGAACCTGTCCGTCTCAAGCCGGGCGAACGCGCGCAGTTGGTCAAGGAACGGTTTGCGGTCGAGGAGAGGCTGGGAAAGCTGAGAGGGAAGGAGAGGGAGTTGGATGCGGAGATGGACGAGCTGGCGAGGCGGCTCGAGAGGGTCAAGGAGAGGGAGAGGGAGAAGGAGATGGGAGCGACGGAGGGACGATAGCCTCACGCGGGCTCGTACGGTGCGTCGAGATCTCTCCCCTGTGCGCGAAACCGTCCAGGCTGACAGTTCGAAGCGAGCAGGATCAGCCATTCACCTCTTCCTCCTCTTCTCCCTCGTCTACACCTATCGCACCTCCAACCATCTTGTAACGCTACGTCTCTCCTCTGCCACCCTGTCCGCCAAGCTGGAAGACTACGAGAGACAGAAGAGGCGACGGAAAGAAAAAGCGCATCTCGTTCCGCTCACCCTCGTCCTCGCCCGCACGCTACGGGACAACCACCGCGAACCTCGAGCAAACCAACCCCTTCCTCGCCATTTCCTTCTCCCCCTGCCTTTCCTCTCCCCTTCGCCCACCCGGAGGGGCCCATTCGACCCTCACCCCTCCCTCACCCTCCTCATCGCGCTTCTCCGCTCCCCTCCCCGCCCTTCCAATCCCAAACTCACTCAGGTCTTGAGCAACCCCCACCTCACCCCAAGGTTCCCAAACCCACACTTCCCTCCCCACGCTAACGAAGCGCGCGAGATCGTGAGGGTTTTGCGGGACGACGAGGGTGGCTTTTTGGCCGGCTTCTTGCTTCGCGGAAGAGGTGGAGATAGTGGTGGTGGATGAGGATGAGGAGGTGGAGAAGTGGAGGGAGAAGAAGACGAGTCCTTCGAGGTCCCTCCTCCTGGGTCCTTCGTCGGCGAGAGAGGTGGTAGACTCGGAGGGGAGGATCAGCCTGCACCGCGTAAGGAGCGTCTTCCTCCCTCCCCCTGCCCCTCCTCCTCCCAAAGCAGCACCAGCGACGGAAGAGAAAGGATCCAACATCTCTCCAACCCTCAACCTCACATCCGGCCTCATCCGTTCCAACAGCTCTTCCCTCGTCGAGGGGTGGTTGGAGAGGAGGCGAGAGAGCGAGTGGAGCCAGAGGGTATGGGTTGTGCGTGATGAGGAGAGGAGTGTTGCGGTACGTGCGGCGATACCGGAGCTGTTCCGCACCGTCGCAACTCGATCAGCCTCGGGAGAGAAGGGGAGAGGAGCGAGACGCACTGGATGTATCCCTTCCCCCTTCCCTTCTTCCTCGGACTCCACTCATCCTCGCCTTCCTCCACTTCCGCATCGTCCCCGGTGGCTCTGGAAGCGAGTATCGAAGCAGGCGGCGCAAGCGCGAGGATCGGCTTCCGCTCCTCTCCCTTGTCCTTCGGAGTCGAGGGTGAGCGAGCGGGTAGGAGCGAAGACAGGTTCGCTAGCGGTTTTGCGGGCTTCGACTCCGCCTCTCGCGGCGTGGTTGGAGTCTTCGGCCGACCTGGAGGAGGGAGAGGGAGAGGGACTCGTCCGAGAGCTGAGACGGGCGCTGGACGAGCGGCCGTTCTGGACGAAGATAAGGCGGTGGGTTTGGAGGTGGAAGTGGTGAGGGAAGGGGAGAGACCGAAGGCGGTTAGGGGGCGGAACGTTTTCGGCGTCGCGGCGATGGGGCGAGCGGGAGGAGGGTGAGGGTCGGGAGGGAGGCGAGCTGCGGGTGTAAAGGTGAGCGGTGTAGCGCACGAAGAGCACAGTGAGTAGGACGTACCGGTCTTCCCCGTCGGTCGCGCCTTCTGCTTCGTCCCCTCGACGCTCGTTTCCGCTCCCTCTTCCATCTCAGTCTCCCGATCCGCGACTCCATTCTTCGTCCGTCCTTTCTCGCTCTCCCACTCCTTCATTTCTTCCTCCGTCGCAAGCACCCTCCTCGCCCTCTTACTCGGCGGCTGACGCGTTGCAGAACCGGAAGACGAAGAAGCGAGAGGCATCGGAGGAGGTTGCAGTTGGCGCATTGGCGTATCTGGGCGGGGGAAGGTTTCCGAGGGCTCGATACGGAAGTTGGCTAGCGCTGTGAGGGAAAGCGAGAGCGTCAGCTGCACCGTTTGAGCGAAGCAAGGGAGGAAGAGGGGGGACGCACGCATGAAAGCCGTCGCAGCCATCCTCACGCGCCCATTCGTCCCGTTCTGCCTCGCTTCCTCTTCACCAGACATCTCGGCGTCCTCGTCTGCGTCACTCGCTCGCCCTTTGCTTTTCCACCGGCTCATGACGGTGTTGGCGTTGAAGCGGGCGAGAGCGGTGAGCGTGCGGTGGGAGCGCTTGTGTGGCAGCTGAGGAATACGTAGCAGCACGTCAGATCCCAGTAAGAACAGTCCAAAGCAGTCAGGAGCAGCAGGGTGAGCGGTCGAGGGTCAAGTTGGCTTCGAGGAGGCGCTCCACACCTTGACATCCTGCAACACGCTCGCTCTCGCTCCCAACCGCTCAGGATGGCTTTGCAAGACAGCGTAGGAGACCTACTGTGCCTCATCGTTCGTCCAGACTCGCCCCGTTCCCGCCCCATGCGCTGGCTCACCCCATTCGCATCCTCATCAGGTCGACCTGAACCCGGTCTCATGGGCGCGTTCCGCTCAGCCAAGCGGCGAAACGAACGACGCATTGTCGCTGGAACAGGCGCTGGATCAGACACTCGTGTTCTGCAATGCGCATCTGGCGCTGAGGCATGAGAACGAGTTGGCTGTGTTCGCGGCGGGTCCTGGGCGGAGGTGCGTACGACAGTGACAGCGTTCTAAGCGGAGCGCCATAGCTCCAACCAGGCGCTGATGGCAGCTTCAATTGCACAGCCGCCAGCTCTTCTCCTCGCAACTCACGCCCACCACCTCCTCCTCCTCAACCCCCTCGACCTCGACACCCGCAAACGACAGCAACACCTACCAGCAATTCCGGATAGTCGACGAGCACCTCAAGGCGGGCGTGAAGGAGATGATGGGGCATGTGCCGGATGAGCCGGACGGTGGTGCGTTTCGGGCTGATTCGTTTCGAGCGCGGAGGGCTGACTGACGTTGGTGAACAGGCTCGAATCTGGTTGGCGCTTTGTCGATGGCTCTGTGTCGTGAGTATCGGCGTGCTTCTCGCTCAGAATGAACTTGGCTGACTCCATCCCATCTAGACATCAACCGCCTCTCCACGACCGATCCCCTCTCCGCCTCTTCCGCCACGTCCGCCATTCGAAGACCAAAACCTCGAATCGTCGTGATCAGCGTCACGCAAGACTCGAGCTCACAATACGTCCCGATCATGAACTGCATCTTTACGGCGCAAAAGAATGTGCGTCTCCGTCGCGAGCCGCTTTCCTCACGCGCTCGTTCCTGTCGAACGTACTGACGAGATGCGAGGTGCTTGAGAACCCGCACAGAACATCCAAATTGACGTCTGCAAGGTCTTCGGTCCCGACGCCGTCTTCCTCCAGCAAGCCTGTCACCTCACCAGCGGATCCTACTACAAGCTCGCACGACGAGCCGGTCTTTTGCAGTACCTCATGGTGCGGGCCCGTCTCACCTCGCTTGAAGCGGTGCTGACTCGAGAGCGAACAGATGGCCTTCCTCCCCGGCCCAGCCGCACATCGACACCTCAACCAGCCGCGACAAGAACAAGTCGACCTTCGAGCTGCATGCTTCTGCCATCGCAATATCGTCGACATTGGCTACGTCTGTTCCGTCTGTCTCTCCAGTGCGTCGAGCTCGTATGACTCCGCTTGAAGGCGAATGAGCTAACAATCCTGCTGGCTTCTCGCGCGCAGTCTTCTGCTCCCCTCTACCCGTCTGCTCAACCTGCCGGTTCGTTCTCCCTCCGCTTCCCTTCATACTCCCCCACTGACGCTCTCGCACAACGCAGCACCAAATTCCCCATGTCGACTCTCAAGCGCCTTGGCTTCGGCGCACGGCTACCAGGCGCAGCGGGCGGAGCGGGACTGCCGAGGCCGAAGAAGCGGAAGGTAGCGAGTGCGACGCCGGGCGGAGGGAGTCCGGCGGCGAGTCCGGCGGCGAGTCCTGCTCCGGCTGCTGCTTAGAAACGGAATACAATACGCTGTTGCAACAAAGAATGCTTACACTTCGACCACAGCCTGTTGAGCCCGTTGTGCATACTCCGCTTGTTTCTGTGTCCGCCTGTCATGGAACCACATGTACTCGGCCAGAACGCTGCCACCCTGTTCAACCTTGAAAGACCGCATGAAGCTGCAGACCTGCGGCAGGCAGTCTCCGATGCGGACCACATCGCCCGTCCTCCTGGAGAGACACCGCCGTGCATAGCGCGTCTCCTCCTCTGTGAGAGGTGTGTTAAAGTAGTGCCTTGCCAGGTCGAGCAGCTGGCGGACCGTCACGCCCTTCGGATTTTCGACGACGCCCGCATCGTCCTCCATAAACTTGAGCTTGAGTTTGGTGCAGGCTGGATAGGTGGCGAGTTCATCGATTGCTGGATCTTCGTAGATGTTGCCTCGCAAAAACGTAACGGAGTCGCCGGCCGCAGCCTCTTTTTCAATGGTGTAAATGACGACGGGCTGTTCTGCCGCTCGAATCGTCGGGGCGGCGAGGTGGTGAAGGCCAAGAAGGAAGCAGAAGAGAGGATGGTTGTCCACCTCCTGACCGGGCGTTAACGGCTCGATCTCGCCGGAGTAGACGTATCGAGTCCTGGAGTTGAATAACTCGTATGAATCGAGGTCCTTGCAAGGTACTGCAGTCAGTAGTTTGTCCTCTCTCGCTGCTTGGACGGGTTGAAGTGCTGAGCGTACCTGCGCTTCCCACTCGTCAAGAGCAAGTCCAGCCGCCACCTTGGCAACGATCGGCCTGCTGGCATCCTGGTCATTCTCAGTTCCGCAAGCCTCCTCCACCTGCCTGCGGAATTTCGACGAGGTCACCGACTGCAGCATGGCGAGAGGAGGAGTCGCGGCGCTGGTGAGCCGGCGGAAGGCGGTCACGGCGAGAGGTCGGGCGAAAAGCTGTGGAGTGGCGCGTGCAGTCGAGCGAAGGAGTACGAGCATTGTGGACAGGCGTGAAGTGAGAGCAAGGAAGAGAGAAGGCGAGCGCTCATCTTGAAAGGTGTGGACGAGCAGGTGAAGGCGAGCAGGCTCCCCTCCTCGCTCAGGCCGGCGGATCGAGCTGTTCATACGAGTTCTGGAGGCTGCTGAACGCGTCCAATGCCGCAAGATTCACGCCTGCGTCCTCGTTCCACCCTTCGCACTGCGAGTGATGAGACTTGGCGAGGACGACGAGAGACGCGACGAAGGCATTCGGCGGGTCACGCGTGAGTCTGGTAGGTCTGTAGCACATCCATGAGCAGCTCGAGTGTCTCCACGACCAGCTCAGCGGTGAGCGGCGGGGTGCACAGGACGCAACCCGCTCTCTCCCTCGTCCTTCCTGCAACTCGCCGGCAACTCGCTTGCGCGCCTGCTGTGCGTCATTGACTGGCAGACCACCGTACCACGCCAGCGCCTTGCCACCATGCTTCCCATCCTGCCGCTCGACGTCCTGCCCGACATCCTCCGCTGGCTCGACCCGCTCCAGCAGGCCGACTTCGGCGCGCTTGAGAACCTCAGCAAGGTCTCTCGCAGCTTCCGCGAAGCGACTATGCCGTACCTTCTCTCGACCGTCGTCGTTTACAGCCAGCAAGACCGCCGCACACGTGGCATGTGCCAGTTCCTGCTCTCCGCCGGCAAGGAACGCGGCATTGCGGCGCCTTCGAACAAGCATATTGGCTGGCAGAACTCTGACGATGACATGGACGAGGACTACTTCGACCGTCTTCAGGGGGACGCCTACGCGGGACGTGCGCTCGACAACCGCACGAAACGCCTCCTTCTCCTTCTCGCTCGCAAGCCCGCCTTTGCCCTCTTTCCTACGAAGCTGGTCTACTACGGCATCTTCGAGGGTGGCGCTGCGGTTCGCGCGGTCCGCCGCATCTTCGGCGCCTGCCCAAACATTCAGTCGGCCCGCCTGGTCCAGCATGCCGAGGCGCGCGTCGAAAGCCAGGTCAATTGGCCCTTACAGGTGCTGCAGACAATTGCTGCAGAGCGTCCCGGCCTCCGTTCGCTCGTCGTTCTGGGAGCGCACTTCCGCTACGTGACGGACGTCCTCGACGATGTTTGCCGCTTCCGCAACCTCAAGACGCTCGAGGTCGAGCTCCTCGACAACGACTGGCTGTGGCGGTGGGAGGACTATGATAAGAAGGGATTGCGAGTCCAGTCGAACCTCGACCGTCGGATCATCGGCTCTCCGACGACGAAGGAGCTCTTCGACCAGCTGTCTGGCTCGTCCCGGTCGACCGTCCACACCCTCGGTCTCTCGCTCCTTCGCGAATCGCTCGACCTCTCGGACTTCGCACAGCTCAAGAACCTCATCGTCAAGGCCTGCCAGTACGGCGTAGTCCGCGAGACGCTCAACACGGTGCCGGCTGGCGTGACTTACCTCGAGATTCGCGAGTCGGGCGTCATTGCTAACCTCGAGCGCTTGATGCGGCGCCAAGAGTTGCAACCGCACGGTTATCCGATCTACGACTCCGACGAGGAGGACGAAGTCTGCAGCAAATTCGAACCCATCTTCGGTGACGCAGGCAGCACGATCAGGACCCTGCTTGCGGGCATCCCGTCACACATCAAGCACCTTCGCTTGCCGCAGTTCTACTCGAGCGAGGACATGCAGATCATCACGTCCTCCTTCGCCTCGCCGACTTATCTTCCGCAGCTCCAGGTCCTCGAGATCGGGAACCCGCTCAAGGACCTCTACACGAACGCTACGGAGTGGGATCCCGATGAGGAGGAGCGCGAGATCGCCTTGCGCGGAAGATTGAGGGATGTCTGCGCAGCTAGGGGCGTCGAGATTGGACCTTACGACGAGCATTGGGGCCAGGTGCAGAGCGAGGAGGGGACGATTCCGAGGGCGCTTCTTCTGGGCTGAGACTGCAATGCTCGCTTTCGCTTGCAATCGCGAAGAGAGAGAGGAGACGTGGGAGCTTGCGAATTGCACCCGCTTCCTCCGCGCTCACGCCGCCCGCCTGATACCTCTGATCCTCGCCACCCTCTCCAGCACCGTCCTGTCAATCCGCTCATCGACCTCCGCCTCACCTCGCAGCGCCTTGTCGTCCAGCGCAGCCGCGTCTCTCCAGCTGTCGAGTTCCTCCGGACTCTCGACGTCCAGCGCACGAGCGACGTTCGCAAGGTACTCGAGGTCGGAGACGAGTTGTGCCGAGCCGTGTTTCGACAAGCGCGGGATGTCAGGCAGGACGGTCGAAGTGAGGTGCGAGAGGATGGAGAGGGTAAGGGAGGAAAGCCAAGTCGCGATGACCGTTTCGGCAGAGAGGGGCATGTGAGCTGGCTGACTGGCGGAGGCGTGCGAGCTGGGAGAGCCTGCGACCAGCGAACCGCGGCGAGTGCGAGTGAGGGCGGGAGATGCGGGGATGCCTCCGCTCAGCGCTTCGGACGAGGTCGACCTGTGCCCCGATCCTTGACGAAGCATCGGCGGTGCAGCTTGCGGCGGCTGTTGCAGCGCTCGAAGCGTCTCGACATCAACGAACGGCAAGGTCTCGATGGAGAAGGCGAGCGCGTCGTCGTCGGCGTACACCTCGAACAGGCGCGGCAAGTTGAACAGGCCTTCGCCGACGCGGGAGATGGTCTCGGTGGGTGAGAGTGAGAAAGTCGGAATCGCCAAGTCGAATGCGCCCTTGCCGCCGGGTCGCTGTTCCTGCGTCGTCGTCCAGCACGCCAAGGTGGAGTACTCGTTGAGATGGGCAAAGAGTGGGGCGAGAATGGTGTCGTGCAGGAAGAGCTGGGTTGTGCGGGTAAAGTCGGTCGCAGCGCCGCGAGCTTTCGGCAGGAGAAAGGGCGAGGGCGGCGGAGGCGGAGGGGGATGGGAGAGCGAACCGCCGGACGGCGCCTCGTGCGGCTTCTCAAGGGGGTCGAGGAGCTCGGCGAGCTCTGCCGAGTTGAGCGTTGACTGTCGCAGGAGGAGGATGGCGCCCTTGGTCGTGCCGGGCACGGTGTAGCGAGCTGGACTTTCCCGCGCCTCCCGCACCGCATGCGCCAGAACCGTCATCCTCGCCTTGAGCTTCGCCTCGAACGCCGTCAAGCGCTCCGCCATGCCGCGACACGTATCCAGCAGCTTGAGGCCGAACTGGAAGGTCGACCAGTCCTCCGTCGAGTACTCGAGCCCTTCGAGCACCATCTCCTGCTCCTCGTCCGGACTCGCAATCCCGCCCGCCAGAGCCGCCGCTGTCGCCTGCGCCCGTCTCCGCGCCGACGCAGACCCCTTCTCCCGTCCCGCCCGCATCAGGTCCTCCTTTCGCCGGTCGAAGAAGGCAACGAGCTGCTCGTTCATGACATCGACGAGCCCTCGAGCGCCGTAGCCGTGCGTCAGGGCGAGGTTCCGGCCGATGGCCTCCTCGAGGACCGAGAAGACCTTGCCCGCCTTGTCGAGCAAGATCTTTGCGCCCTTCTCCGACCCCGCTGAGCTTGACCCGCTCGTCAACCCGGCCGTCCAGTCACCGATGTCGCCCAGCGACTTGCTCATCTCGGACGCGACATACCGCCGCTCGAGCTCCGGGTACTCGACTTGCCAGTCGAGGAACGGCTCGAACAGCGCCGTCTCCCAAGGTCGCACCTGCGCCGCGCTCGCCTCCTCGTCCTCGTCGCCGCCATGGTCGCTCAGGAAGTCCGGTCCCTGACCCGTCGCAAACGAGATGGACCGAGCAGAGAGCCGTTTGGACAGCGATCTCCGCTTCGACATGCGGCGTTTCGCGGGAGTCGCAGGAGCGCCGCCGGACAAGGAGGGCGAAGACGGGCTGTGACCCGGTCGCGGCGACGTCGGCGAGTGCGCTGGTGGAGAAGGGGCGGGGGCAGGACTCGGCTCGAGTTTGATGAAGGTCCGTTCGACCTGGACTGCGAACTCCTCCGTCGCTTTGTACGCGGCAATAAGTTCGGGGAGGACGAGGGGGCCGTAGAAGTCGGCGATCGAGGTAAGTCGCTGCGGTATGGGCGGCGACAGGCCTTCGAGCGTCGTCTCGATGAAGGAAGAAAGGGTGGGAGCGGGGTCGGGGAAGATGGCAGGGATGTAGGTGCGTTCTTCGGCAAGGAGGACCTGAAGGTCGCTGTAGAAATGGGCGAGGGCGTCGACGAATTTCTGAGTCGGCGCGTTGAGATTCGGAGTGGCCGAGATAGGGAGGGCGGACGGAGCCTCAAGGCAATCGCTGAGTTTGGCCGAAGTCCAGCTGTCGACGAGGGTGCCGCGGCGGTTGCTGAAGTAGTAGGTGCGGTACTCCTGCTCGCGCTGGATCATGCCGAAGATGTTCCATAGCTGCTTGCAGCCCTTGACGTCGCGCTCGTTGATCGCCTTGACGAGACCGCTGCTCAGGCTCGCCTCGAGCTGGTTCTGGAGCGAGACCATGAGCGCGCGTCGTCCTTCGTACTCGGCCGTGTTCTGGAAGACGACCATCGACCGCGCCGCCTCTGCGAGTCGCTCGGCAGCCTTGGCGTACTGGTCCTCACCAATCAAGCCCGTAACTTCGCTCTCCAGCGTGCTCCAACTCTCCGCCTCGCGCAAGACATCTCGCGCCGCCTCCATTCGCTGCTTAACGAGGTCGAGCACTCGCATGCGTTCGAGGACCTTGCCCACCTCACTCTCCGTTCCGTAACCTCCGCCTCGTTTCCGGATTCCGTCGAGCGTGAAGCGCAGTAGGAGCGCATTCTCCCGCATCAGCTGGAGGTCGAACGTGAGGCGGGGTACCGAGAGCGAGATCTCGGTGATCAGGCGGTCAACGGCAGCCGAAGTGTCGCCAACCGAGATGTCGAGAGAGTGCAGGGTGCGGGTGAGGGTGGATTCGACTTCGGCGAGGGACTGGTCGCCCGACTTGCGCTTCGTGAGCGATTTCTCGACGACAGCGTTCAGCCAATCGGCTTCGGAGGTGAACGCGTCGGACGTCAGGACAGCGAGGTCGAGGTCGTCGCTGATGGTGGGGGAAGGGGAGGGATCCGAGGTCGGGGACAGCGCAGACGGCGAGAGCGACCGTGGAGGCGTCAGCCCAGCTGGCATCCTCAGTGCGCGGTCTGCCATCCTGCCTCCAGCTGCCGTCGTCTCGCTGTTGTGACCGGGAGCTGGCGGGGTGCTGTCAACGGATGAAAGAAGGCGTCGTTAGCTCGCGGAAACCAGTGCAGGTGTGTGAGCGTACCTAATGCTTCGAAGGAGGCACTGCGCGAACTAACAAGCAGGCAGAGCGAGATGAGCGAGAGGGGCGGAGAGCGACCTTCGGCAGACCCTCTCCTCGCAGAGTTGGTCCGTGTCGAACTCGTCGCTGTCCGCTTAATTCGACGTCCTGCTCCTCAAGAGCATCGGGAGAAGAGCAGATGTGTAGGAGAGCAGGCAAAATCGCGTTGCGAAGTCGCAGCTTCCTCGTCTTCCTCCTGGAGACGACGCCTGCTGATGACAGCAACAGGAGATACACTCGGAACGACTCAGACGCCCCTCAGAAACCCTCCCGTCTCGCTCAGCTGGAACGTCCCGCGCTCCCGCTGATCCTTCTCCGTCTCCCGCTCCTCCGTCGGCGCTTCTCCTCGAGGATTGTCGAATCCTGCGCCAGCGGTCCGACCCATAAGCTCCTGCAGCGCCCTCTCCCGCTCCATCAGCTCCTCTTCATCCGGCTCGTAGTCGTCGTCGAGCTGTGCGGCCGCAGACAGCGGCGGCTGAGGTGTTGGCGTCGGACCCATGAGCTCTGCAAGAGCTCGCTCGCGCTCCAGCAGTTCCGCCTCGTCCACCTCCTCCGCCTCCTCAAGCTCTTCCAGCTTGATGCCCGCACTCGCGCCAGGTCCCATCGCAGCCATCGCCTGCGCAGCCTTGATAACCTCTGGGCGGACCCCTGCTCCTGCGAGGTCAATGGTCGCACCAGGACCGCCAGGCGTGACGCCTTTGGCGAGCTCCTGCATCGGAATGCTGTCGATATCGATGGGTCGACCAAGGATGGCGTCGAGGACGATGAGCGCGCCGAGCTTCGAGACGATCGTGTTGGCGCCGGAGCAGAGGTTGGAGGCGACGCCTGTCAAGATGCTTGTCAGCTTCGCCTACGACAGCGAGAGCAAGGATGTGCGCACAAGAAGGACAGCCCTGCGAGCAGCGGCAGTTCGCGATCGTGTCGGCAGCTTGCGCAATAAGCGTGTTGATGTGGTCAAAGACTTTCGCGCAGATGCCGCCCGACTTGCCCGCCGTGTCGTACAAGATAAGCCTGGCGTGAGATAGCGTGTCAGCAGGCGCGAGGCAGGCGGCAGGGCAAGACTGGGAGCGACTTGCCTGGCCGGCCGTTTCCGGGTCGTCTTGACGCTCGACATCTCCTTCTCCGGGTTCTTGCACTCGGTACGGACGTCTCCTTCGGCGCACATCGCAAAGACGGGCGTCAAGCTCAACAGCGCATGCTCGGCGGCGTGGATGCTGCCGGCGGGGTGGAAGTTCTTGAGGAGGAGGATCTCGAGCGCCGTACGCGGGATCTCGATCCACAACCCGTGCGATGAACGGACAAAGGGCGGAGAATGGACGTCAACCGTGTCCAATATGTTGTTCTGCGACGTGAGAGGGTCAGACATGACGAGTCGACGAGAAGGATAGGAGAACGCACCCTTCGGTCGACTTTGAAGTAGCCGAAGACAACGGCGGTGACTATGCAGAGCCAGGTCAGCGTTGGTGCGCTCGAAAGACGAGGCGAAGGACGCACTGGATACGACACCGTACGAAGCGGTCGTGGCGCCACCCTGCACTTCCCGGATGGACAGCGCCTCGACCGGGTCGATGTTGCTGCAGAGTCGAGCTGTTAGCCAGACTTCGCAAGTGGCGAGGAAGCCACCTAACGCACGTGTAGTCCCGCTGCCTCGTCCGCCACTCGAGCGACGCTTCCTCGATCTTGGCGAGCTTACGGTCGTGGTTGACCTCGCGAACAAGGAAGGTCCGGCCCATGTGCATGAAAACGGCACCTTCGTACGTCGTAAAGATCGCGCGACTCGTCTCAACCTCCTCGACGACCTCGCTCTTGCCGCCGGTGATGTCGACGATCGTGTAGTGCTCGTCTTCGGTGTTGCGGATGGGGACGCTGCGCGCCGGGTAAGGCTTGTAGCGTGGGTGGCAGTGGTAGAAGCCGTCGTCATCGCCAACGAGTCGGCTTAGGCAGATCCGTCGCAGCTTGTCTTCGTCGCCGCCGGTGAAGTAGACGGCATCTTCGACGGGATGAAGCGGTATCTCGTCTGCTGCGCATTGGATGTGCGCTTCGAGGACGAGCGGGTTGTCGAGGTCGAGAGCCATCTTCTGGAATGGGCTCGAGAAGATCAGGTCGGGGTTGCGAGCATAGTGCTGGTCGAGCGGAAACGGGTCACAGATGAGCATGGCGAGCGAGTCCTTGTTTCGCCGTCCGGCTCGTCCGGCTTGTTGTCGAAGACCGGGAAGCGTGTAGGGGAAGCCGACGGTGATGACGGCGTCGAGACTGCCGATGTCGATGCCGAGCTCGAGGGCGGTCGTCGCAATGACGCCGAGCAGCTGGCCGGAGAACATCTCCTGCTCGATTTTGCGGCGGTCCTGAGGGAGAGACGGGTTAGCCAGGCGGGACTCGAGCAGGAGAGAAGCCGACGAACCTGCGCGCTGTAGCCGGAGCGGTAGGACATGACGCGCGAGGCCATGTCGCTGCGTCCGTCGAGCATGAGATCCTGGCGGACCTGCCGCATGAGGATCTCGCATTGCATGCGGACCTGCGAGTTCGTCGTCAGCACAAGCGCGACTGAGAGTGACGGTTCGACGCACTCGGCAGAAGACGATGACACGGATGCCGCGCTCCATCAAGAACCGGAAGACTCGACTCGTCTCGGCGATGGTCGATACGCGGCCTTGCTTCGGGTCGAGGTCGTCGATGTAAGGCGGGTTCCACACGAGGTGTTCCTGTACGTTGTCAGGGTTAGCCCAGGCGGTACTGACTCGGAGAAAAAGAAGACAGACCTTTTGCCCGCTTGGAGAGCCGTCCTCGTCGACCAAGACGATGTCGTCGACACCGAAAATGGTTCGCATGTGCTGAAGACGCGCTCGTCAGTGATGACTGGGGCGAGACGAGCGATATACGCACCTCGACAGGATTTGCGATAGTCGCGGAGCAGGAGACGAAGCGGACATGGCGGTTGCCGAGGGCAGCGCAGATCCGGCGCAACCTGGCAGTACAAGTCAGCATGGCGGCGGAGCTACTGGCGGTAGCGTACGCACCGGCGCATGACGAACGCGACGTGACAGCCGAACAGGCCCGAGTAAATGTGCAGCTCGTCGACCACGACGAAGCGGAGCTTGCGGAAGAAGCGGCGCCAGCGCTCTTCTTGTGGCAGAATCGTGATGTGGAGCATATCCGGGTTCGTGAAGATCTGAGCGTCGAGGGATTAGCCAGGAAGCGGAACAGGCAGCGATTCGGGAGACGCACTACATTGGCGTTCTCGCGAATGTAGTCGCGGTCTTCCTTCGGAGTGTCGCCGTCGAAAGTCGCGATCTTGACTTCATCGAGGCCTTCAACGCCGGCAACGAGCTCGCCCAAGGACCGCTTCTGGTCTTGCGCGAGCGCCTTCGTCGGGAAAACGTAAAGCGCGGTCGCGTCCGGATCCTTTTCGAGCTCTTGGACGACAGGGATTTGGTAGATGAGCGACTTGCCGGACGATGTCGAGGTCGAAACGATGACATGACGGCCGCGAGGATGGGCGTCGGAAGGATGGAGAGCGTTGATGGCGGCGGCTTGGTGCGAGTACAATTGGTGGGGGTTGATGTTCTTGGTCGCGAGGAGGGCTTCAGCAAACGCCGGAGAGATGGCGTGGTCGAGCTCGCCTGCACGAGCGAGGTCAGCGAGTGTCACCCGAAGGAGTCGGGACGGGAGCGCACCGTAGATTGCCTGTCTCGCCTCCGTTGTCCTATGCCCATCCTCGACGATCTGATCTCGGTACAGCTCCTTGTCGCCCATCATCTCCTCGATGATCTGCCGCATGCTCGGCCGCAGATCCGGGTTCCTCTCCCTGAACTCTAGCTCCTCCTTCCTCTCCTTGACACCGCGCTCGCGAATGTCTTCCTCCGTCAACAACTCGTCCGGATGGACGGGCAGGTTCTCCTCCGTCGCCTCAAGAAGGAGCTCGACCGGATCGAGAGGCGGGTTGTGCGAGGAACAGGCGATGAGGAGGTCGGAGACGGCGGCGCGAAACTTTAGGTTTCGCTTGTTGATGAGGTCAGTCATCGACTTGGTCGAGAATTTAGGCTGCGTCTCGGGCGGCGGTAGAGGTGACGGCGCTTCGCCTTTCTTCTTCTTGCGCCTGTTGGCAAGCTGGTCAGAACTGGCCTTACCGAGAGAAGGGCAAACGGATGCACTGGAACTTCTTCGTGATGACCTTGCCGACGCCGTTCTCGCTCCGCAGCTCGCCATCGTTGAAGCTGAAGAGAAGCACCGTCTCCCCTCCTCCCGTCCGTCTCCCTTCTGCCGCTTCTTCCCCCGCTCCTCCTGCTCGATACGCCTCGTCCAGCTCGCGCTGTTTCTGTTCCCGCTTCGCCGCCTGAGCGTCCTCGGGTGTACCAGAAGCGTGCACGCGAAGCTGGTCCGAGTCGATGTAGGCGAAGGTCACGACTTCTGGGAGGAGTGACTTGATCTGCGCGATGTCGCGCATCTCGAGGGGTCTGCAGCCCGTGAAAGGTCAGTCAGTGCATACTTTGAGAACAGAGAAATGAACGCACCGCTTGATAAGATTCTCCACGCTTCCCTTCAACACCTCGAAAGTCGTGGCCATACTCTTGCGAGTCGAGCAGAAGGTGTAGACCGTGTTGAGCGCCTGCAAATCACAAAATCGGTCAGGCAAGCTGTGGAAGCGCGTGAGAATTGGTCGCCGCACCTTGAACGTCTTCTCCAGCTTGACGAAATGCTCAGGAAACTCGACGGTCGGCACAACCATCTTCTCAATCGTCTCCCTATCCGTCTTCGCCTTCCCCTTCCCTCGTCCTCGTCCAGCGGTCGCTCCGCCGCGTCCGCGTCCTCTCCCTCTCCCTCTCCCCTTTCCTCGAGCACTCTCCTCGCCGTCTCCCTCGACAGGCTCGACCGACCCTTCCGCTCCTGGCTCCGCCTCTTCCTCGCCAGCCTTTGTCTTCCGTTTCTTTTTCGGCGGGGGCGGGAGATGACTGACTCGAGAGGTCGAGGGCGCAGGGGAAGCGAAAGCAGGGGACTCCCTCGTCGCCCACGTCGAAGGCGCGCCCGAAGTCGACGCAACCGGCTCAAAGTCTCCCTCGTCCTCCGCATCCAGGTCCTCAAAGTCCACATCCTCCCTGAACAGTGGCTCCTGAGCGCGTCGATCGGTGTGAGAGTCGGTCGAAAGAGCGGGAGGAGGTGGGGAGGTAGTCGGCGCGTGGGAGCTGATGAGGCCGCCGCCGGTCAGCCTGGCTCGCTTGGAGCCTTTGCCAAAGATGTGCGAGGGCCCGGCTGGGGGTGCCATGCTGTCAGCGAGCGGGAGTGGCGAGAAGTCAACCCGCGAGCGATGTCAACGAGGGACGGGCGTCACTCTCGTGTAGGTCTGACTTTGCTTCGCTGAGTGAGCCAGAAAAGCGTACATCACGGCGAAACTGCAGGGACAGCAGCGCAGCGAAACGGCGGGAGGCGACGCGCTCGACGGCAGACTCCCTCGCCAACCACGTCCTGTTTCGCAGGATATCGATTACAGGTAGACAATGAGCAAAACAGCTGCACCGAAAGCATGTACTTGACGGCTTGAACGAAACGAGGCGATGTCGCGGAAGTCGAGGAATCGAGGTGTTTTTGGTGGTATTAGGCCGCGATGAGGCGCGAGGCGATGTATGATGAGGAAGGGACGTCGAATGCTGTGTTTATTGCTCGCCGACCGTCGGGAGAGGGTGAGGAGCGCCATAGCCCGTTCCGGCTTCGCTGCCTTGGCGAGAGCACAGTTCGGGGTGGCCGATCTTGCGCAGCTTGCCGTCGTAGTCGCCTTCGCGGTAGCCTTCAACAACTGCAGAGGGAGTCTTTAGTAGCTGAGCGGGGGGAGGGCGGACGAGAGAACGCACTGCGCTGGAGGAGTTCGGAGGTCGAGATGCCGTTGGTGCGTTTCGTGGGAAGGAAGGCGCCTGTGACGTAGACAGATCGATCGAGCATTAGCACTGGCAAGCACAGATACTAGCGCGGAAGATCCAGTACGCACCGATTGACTTGGCGTACACATACACATCGTCCTTGCCCGCACTCGCATACGGCTCCTCGTCATGCGCGACATAATCAATCTTCCACTTGTCGATAAACTCCTGATCGACCTGCCACGGCGCATCCTCGACGACCTCGTCGACCCAACGAACGTGCCGCATCGATTCGTACCGTTCTTGCGACGAGAGGACGGGCTTGGCTTTGTGTTGTTCGACGAGGGTTGAGGAGCAGACGCCGACGAGGAGGTGGACAGAGGGGAAGGCGAGCTTGCATTGTCGCAGCTGGAGCATGTGGCCGTCTGTGCGGATGAGGAAGAGCGTCAGTCGGCTGCATTTTTCCAGGAAGTGGGCAGCGACGCACAATGCAGCAAGTCGTAGACACCGTCAGCGTAGATCCTAACGGGCCTGTCGGTCGGAGGAGGGTTGATCTTGTAGGCCCGCCCAGGGTCGCCCGCAATCGCTCTCCGGATGTGGTCCTGCGGGAGTGGCGTCGTCAGCCTCCCAGCTCGAAACCCGCAGCGTGAATGTACGCACCTGAATCTCCTCGGCCGTCAAGTTGCTCAAGAACCCGCTCGGCGCCGGCGCCCACAAGACGGGTTCCTCGCCCAATCCGGGATGTCTGCTCTCGACGGCCGCCAATGGCGGAGGCGGCATCTCATCGTCCTTGTCCGTCTCAGTCTCTGTCTGTTGAGAGCGCGGAGAGGACGAAGGGGAAGGCGAGTAGCCGCTCTCGCCGGCGGAAGAACGGTACGAGGGTTGGTGGTGGAGACCGACGGGGGCGCGGAAGACGTGGGCGCGAGAAGCGGAGGGAGTGATGGCGTGTGCGGAAGAGGAGTTTGCCGTCGCAGAGGAAATGTCGCCCTCGTCTGGCGTTTCGAAAGTTGACAGCGGTGCGAGCGACGGCGAGGTGAGGAGGGGAGGGAAAGTGACAACGTCACGCGGGTCAGCCGGGAGGCTCTCTGCCTAGATACACGCCTTCGGAGCAGAGGAAATGGACGCACGACCAGCCGACTCGTAACCCTCGTTCGCTGCCGCCAGCTGCCCGACCCTCGTACTCGCTGGTGCAGTCGTCCCCACGCCTTCGCCCACCGGTGCGCCCAAACTCAGACCCTTCAGTCCCTTCGTGATCGGCTGAGCAGACGCAGGCGCCGGCCGCGCATCCGAGAGGTCGAGGTCGTCGTCCTCGCTCAGCCCAGTTTCCGCGTTCGATTCCTCCGAGGCTTCGCGTGAGGATTCGCCGCCGCCTTCTGCGCGCAAGACACCGCGAGCGTGTGGCAGTGCGCGCTTCTTGCTGCCTGGACTTGCGAGAGAAGCCATCGAGTGGAAGGTCGTGACGAAGTGATGAAATGGGAAGAGTCGGGACAAGACTCGCAGCGTGAAGCGGCAAAGATGCAGGCTATGGATGCAGGAGAGATGCTAGAGAGCGGAACTACAGCGTACAAACAACATGGGGACGAAAGGAAGGACGGAATGACCTCTTTCAGGCGGAGGAAAGGCTGGGGGAGCGGAATCAACGGTTCGACGGGACGTAGTCTTTGGACAGGTCGATGCCCTGGTCCTTGAGATGCACGTTGGTGATCTTGAACCGCCGGTTCGACGAGCCGGGACCCTTGCGACCTTTGGCCTTCGCCTTGGTCGTTGTGGGCGGAGGAGGCGCGGCAGAGGATGCGGTGAGACCGGCTGCAGAGTGTACAGCGTATCAGCACTCCGATCGAGCCAGCATCTCTCGTAAGCTGCGAAGCATCGCGAGAATGCAGCGATTGAGGGCTGAAACGCACCATTCTTGAGTTCCTGCGCTAGCTCGTCGCCGACAGGCGTCTTGAGCGAGCGCCATAGGTCGCGGAACTCTGCGAAAAGGAACACAAACGTCAGCGGACTTGCTGGAGTAGGCACCCGTTGCAGCGGGCGTGCGCCGAGCAGGAACAGCCACGCAAACGCTGCGAACTGACCTTGATCCAGCGGGTCCTTCTCCTTGCCGATATCGTCCAGGAAGACCATCTTCATCTGACCCTCCCTCTCCTGACTCTGCTCCGTCTTGCCCGTTCGCGTAACCAACACCCTCCCTTCCCGCTCAAGCTCCTCGATAGCCGTCGTCACTCCCGCCCATGATTCGCGCAGCTTCTTCACCGGCAGCCCGCCTTGTGGAGAGTGTCGTCGCAGGAGGATGAGGAGGTCGTTCTTGGACGAGAGGATGAAGTCGGGCTGGAAGAGGGAGTCACGGTCGACGAGGCAAAGTGTGAGGATGAGCGCTCGGCTTCAATGTCGCATTGCACGCCCGCCACAGCCTCCGTACGCTCGCTACGCCAGCACAGGAACGGAGCCTCACCTTGTACGCAAACAAGCCCGTCTTCTCCGTGTACCGCACCCGCTCATGCTTCTTCAATCCCTCGACGAGCTCGTGGTTGTGCAGCAGCCCCTCGACGCCCGACCTGAGGGCGAGGTCTTCGAGTCGGATGGGCCCGTTGAGCTGCTTGAGGAACGCGACGGAGAGGGCGAGTTGGGTCTGCCAGTGACGGGCGACGGTCGACGACGAGGTGTCGTACAGCGACATGGCGAGTCGGAGTGTGGTCGCAGCGCCTGTATAGCTGTCTGAGACCTTAGCAAGCAGTCCCAGGCGGCGTGAGAGCGCGTTGACAGCGAGTGGCAGGAGGCGAAGGAGAGGAAGCGGAGGTCAGACTCGTCTTGACCGCCTCGGCTCGCGCAGGAGCAGCTTTCACAGCGCACACACACTCGCTAGGACCATGACGACCATCCCATCGAGGCTCGCACGCGTCACGCAGCAGTCCGGGTCCTGGGACGCTGCCCGGGCACGCACGAGGTCGCTCTACAGGCAGTGGTACCGCGCAGGTGCGTTCGAGTCTCGTTGTGCAATATCACAGGCTTTATGCGGATACTGCTGGCTTGGCCACGCCCGCCCGGAGACGCTGTGGCCAGCTGCCGTGCCGACCCCCTCATCCTCATCACTCAAACGCAGGCTGACCTTCTACTCGCTCGTACAGCGCCCGAGATTGTCTCCCTCTACTCGCTCAACGTCCCCGCCTACTCCATCCGGGCCAAGATCCGCGAAGAGTTTGAGCGACACCGCGAGGTGACCGACTTGTCGGCCGTCGACATCCTCCTCCTCAAGAGCTACCAGGACTTGCAAGAGGTGCGTGAGACGAGTACTGAGGGTCTTCTGCTAGTGCGGTCTCGCTGACGCACCACACGCCTTGCCATTCTTTGTTGCTCTCTCAGGCGCTCAACTGCTGGAAGATGGATTCGTGCGTTTGCTCACACTCTGCCTGCACCGTCATCGCGTACTGACGATGCTATCCTCGCAGTCACATCATGCGTTGGTTCTCGAAGGAGGAGGTACGTCTGCGCGAGACTTTCGTTCGGGAACGGAGGGGCGAGGATCTCCAAGCTTCGTCCTGGTCCTCAGCGTCGAGCATTCCTGACGAACTCATTTGCCTCCTTGTGCAACTCGACCTCAACAGCTGCCCCGTACGTCCAGCCACTTGCCTCACTTAGGCCTCCGAACCGCTTGCTGACCTCTCGCTCTTTCCCCTCGCACAGCACGACCGAACTCGTTCCTCGAATCCTTCTACCTCTCCCGCGACGACTCGAAGGAAATCCAGCCGACAGCGTAGACGTAGCCTGTTTCCTTCCGACCCGCAACTCTGTTCTGTTCTTTTCGGCACGTGCGCGAAGTGCAAAGGAGGATGCTACGGAGGCTCGCTGGATCGCTTCAAATCCACCCGAGATTGCTGGCGAGTTGGACAAGGCGCCTGGGGCTCGAAATGAGCTCTGCCTCCTCCGCCTTTGCTCGCCCTGCTCACTCCGCCTTCGACCACTGTTCCTCTCGTTCGCTGCCTAGCAGACTCGACGCACAGCGGCTACAGCTCGAGCATGCTCTAGTCCTATCTCTCAAGCCAGCTCGCTGGCGGACAGCGAGCCGGGACTGGACTTGAACAGCGCTATTTGCAAGAAAACAGAAACGGCAGGGGTATCTCCCACACCTACGCTGCGCGACTCGTTCTTTCTCTCCCGCCTCCACGCCTTCCACACCAACAGCAGCTTGAGCGGTGACGTTTAGTCATGCTTCTTGTCGACAACGACCGTCTTGACCTTCTTCTTGTCCGTCTCGCCGAGACGCTTGTCGGGGTCGGCTGCGGCCTCGGCCGAGGGAGATCCGGTGGCCTGCACCGGGACAAAATGTCAGCGTGCGAACCTATGGAGGCGAAGGCGAAGGAACGGAGCGCACCTGAGCCTTGACGATCGCAAGTTCCTCCTGCGCCCTGATGAGGTCGAGGACGAGCGAGTACGTGCGCGAGAGGATGAGCGAGAGGAAGAGGCAGGAGCCGTGGAGGTAGAAGTTGCGCTCTGCGGCGTTGTCAAGCGTGAGTAAGGGCGGACAGTAAGAGGAGGAAGCGAGGGGCGCACCCGAGAGGAACTTGCGGCTGCGGTAGTCGGCTTGAGAGCGCGCGTCCGGTGCCAAGCCTCCAGCAACATTCGCCGACCTGCCCCTTCGACGAATGACGGAT
The DNA here is from genome assembly GCF_000320785.1 of Rhodotorula toruloides NP11. Taxonomy (NCBI): domain Eukaryota; kingdom Fungi; phylum Basidiomycota; class Microbotryomycetes; order Sporidiobolales; family Sporidiobolaceae; genus Rhodotorula; species Rhodotorula toruloides. The sequence continues at coordinate 162,951 of NW_015622980.1, read as the reverse complement.
TAGTTGGGAGAGGGGGGAGATGTGGAAGAGAAGAACGCACGCCTCGCGCTCGCGGTGGATCTTCACCATCTGGTTGACGGCGTCGACGAACATCAAGGCAATGAAGATGAATGTGATCTTGAGGCCATACTGGATCTGCGGGGGCGCGCGAACAAAATCAAGCGGAACTGCAGGCGTCAAGTTGCGAAACGCAAGCGAACCTTGGCGATGATGTCTGTTCGGGGCGGACCATTAGCGTAGAGCAAAGGAGTTGCCAGAGACGGAACGCACGAGACTCGGCGATGGTCTTGAAGAGCGCCCGGCGCCAGGTGAAGGGCAGGGGAACGATCAGAACGAAGAACGTCAAGATCTCGATTCCGACAATGCCGAAGGCGATGAGATTTTGGATCTGTATGGGGGTATTGGCAGTGTGGAGGAGAAAGTCGTGGAGGAAGAGGGAAGTCGAAATGACGGCGAGGACAGGTCGGCGACGAGGACGAAGGGTAACGAGCGTCAGCGGTCGTCCCGGGCCTTGCTCATCGTGCTGCCTTGTTCTGAACCGCTCCCAGATATCCTTAATCCTCCACTCAGCCCCATCTGCAGGTGCCAGCGAGTTGAGGTCCTCGAAGTCGACGAGGAGCGGTGTACTCGTCACACGAGCTGCGGCTTCTGGCAGTGGTGCTGGATGGGTCTGGCGGCTCAGAGCAGCAACTCACGGCCATGTCGGAGTGTTCAGAGAGTGCAGCAAGGTGTAGCGGGTGAGGATGCGAGGTGGAAAGAGCGAAGTCGATGACGCTGCCAGGCGGCGACAAATTGCTTTCGAGCGAAGGCTTCCCAGAGAGCGTTCAATGGTTGAGCACGTCGACGTCGCAAGACGAACAGTGCAGACTCGCTGCAGACGACCAGCGAAGAGACGAAAAAACGGAGGGCGGACCCCTGTTTCGACGGAGGTTGCGAACGACGATGCACTGGCACGGTAGAAACGAACGCTACAGCGCAGAGAAGGTCGTGTCTGTCACGCCGCGGCGGAAGAGCGGAGGAGGGTGATGTCCGGCAAAGTCGTCTCGTTGAACGGCCCTCGCTTGCCGGGCTGGAATCCGCTTGGCTGGACAGCGCCGGCCGCCGTGAGCGCCGCGAGCGTCGAGCGGACGAAGGTCGAGTAGTTGCGGCGTGTCGTCTCGTCGTGAATGGCCTGCGAGGAGTAGAAGGGTGGTCAGCAGTGTTACTGCTACTGAAAGTTGAGGTTCACCCACGGCCAGGTTGTCCCGCAGCGACGCCAGCATGCTCCGAAGCAGGTTCATGATGGTACCACGAGGAACGCTCGGCCGAAGCGGCGCCGCGCCTGCACGGCCAAGGAGCTGGCCTGTCGAGGGCGGCAGAGTCGACGCAGTCGAAGCCGTCGCCAGTCGAGCCGCGTTTTCGAAGACGACTGCCAGAGAGCTATGTGAGCGCTTAAAACTCTCCAGGGAAACCAGCAACGCACTCTTCAGCAGGTCCGGTCGCTTGTCCAGAAGGTCCAGCTGCTCGACCTCGATCCTCCCGCTTGAGGCGGAGCTGTCGAACGGCAGCCCTTCGACCAGCGGCGAGACGGTACCGACGTTCTCGATGTCGACGTTGAGCAGCGTCTCGGTGAGGATGTGCTGCGAGGTGAGGCGGCGCGCAACAATCGACTCGAACCAGATCTCGAGGACGTCCTCGGCGAAGACCTACGCGTGTGAGAGTCAGCGACAAGGACGGGACCGCTATGGAGACGGTACTCACGGTGTACGCAGCCGGGTCATGCTTGAGGATCTCGATGATCAGGAAGAGACCGATGTCGCGGCGGCCGACGGGGTCACTCAACCGCTTCCACGATTGGGCGCCGTACTGCAGGTACGGTCGCCAGTCCTGCGCACGCAAGAAGTCAGACTCGGCAGGAGGGAAGCTGGGAGGAACTGTGCGCACCCCTACGCCGTTCTCGACTGCGACAGCAGCACACCTCACCCAACATTCGACGGCGTACTGAGCGTAGCTGACCCGGTCAGCGATTGTCGGACTGCTGCCAGACGAGCTGACGAAGATGTTCGAGACGAGGCGGAAGAAAGCGGGCGTGATGGTCGTCTTGAGCAGCTGCGAGCAGAATAGGTTAGTCGGCCGCTGACGAGTCCGATTGCGAGGTGCTCACCTCGGCGCAAGCCTTGTCCGCCGAGCGCAGCGCGTCGTCGCCACCTCCAACGCCGGCAGCATCTCCTTCGATACCGAGCATCGCGTTCAAGGTCGGGTCGTCAAAGTCGAGGTCGTCGAACGTGCCAAAGTCGTCCTGACTCTCGCCTTGACCATCATCGTTAGCAGCCTGAATGGCTTTCTGGCGCGGTAGTGCGGCGCGCCGGACGTCGAGGAAGCAGTCGATGACCTTGATTGCTTCGCGGCCGATCATCGGGTCGAGCGCGAGAGGCGAGTCGAGCAGGTGCGAGGTCCATGCTGAGAGGGTAGCAGGCGTAATGTCAGCGCAGGCGATGGCAGCACCAAAAATGCGCGAGCTACGCACCAGGATGAAGCAGGGCAACGTCGGGATAGGATGGCGCCGCATCTCCCGCCTTCTTGAACCGCAAGATGACCTGAACCGACCGCAAGACCATCGTGAGAAGGACAGCCCGCTGCCAGAGCGGGTCGCCTTTCCCGCTCGTTGACTTCAACCGGTCCTTCGAAAGACGGTACTCCTCCTTCCTCCGCTGCCGCTCGATCTCGGTGTACTCGCCCTTGAGCGTATCGGCGATGCTGGCGAGCCACTCGACGATAGGCTTGAGCGGCAAGTCGTGATGACGGAAGGCGGCGGCGAAGTACAGGACAGCGCGGATGCAGGTTCGACGCGCGTCCTCGTCGACGTCGGCAAAGGAGATTAGGCGACGAGCATGCTCGACACGTTGAGCGGCACCTGAAGGGTGGAGCATGGCGAAGGCGATGTCGAGCGAGTAGTGGTTGACCAGGATGGACCCGCTGCGAGTCAGCTCGACCGACTGTCGTGACCACGCAGCCGAGACCATCGGCGAGAGGCGGAGGAATAGGCGGGTGAGCTGAGCGCCTCGACGTCGCTTGTCTGCGTCGGAAATCGCTGGCAAGCCTTGCGCCGCTGCGATGACAAGCTTGAGGAAGATTGCGAAGGCGGTGTCGTTCGAACGGTCGAGGCGAGTGTCGCCAAACTTGCTGAGGTCTTGCAGGAAGTCGGGAAAGTCGCCGCTCGTCTCAGTCGTGCGGTCGGAGAGTCGGCGCGCGTTGAGCAGGTCGAAGAGTCGAGGGAGAAGGTCGTCCTTGACATCAACCCGCCAGCCCCACCGCTCGGCAAGAATGAGGCATCGAGCGAACAGCATCCAGAGGTAGCGATCGCGCCGGGCGACTGCTGTGGTCGGGAGGTTGTAGTCGGGTGCTGCGAGGGCGGAGGGCTGAATCACATCGAGAGTCGCCATGATGGCCGGCCAGTGTGCGGGGAGACGAGGAGTCGACGTCGAGACGCCGGATGGCGAGAATTGCGAGATGGTGCACAGCATCAAGACGGTGTAGGCGAGGATCTCGCCGCCGGCCGGACCTTTCTGCGCGGCAGCGGAGAGGCCGGCCCGCACTTCCTCCTCGACAATCCGCCAGAGTACGTCGACTGTCAGAGCCGCCTGACCGAACGAGTCGGACTTGAGCGCCAAGCTGATCAAGCCGAGCCACGCCTCGACTGTCCCGTCTGCAACCAACCTGTCCCCGCTGCTCGCGGCCTTCAACGTCTTGACTGTGCGATCTTGACCATGCCGAAGGAGGTCCTGCACAAGAGACCTGACACGTTGCTGAAGGCGGCGTTCGTCGACGACGTCGCTTGTCGTCCGTTGGACGCGAGCGGCGATGTCGACGAGGTACCATCCCACGAGGACGCGACCCCGTCGAAAATCCTTTCCAGCTGCTTGAAACACTGAACTAGCGTTCAGTCGGCCCTCAAGGCGTTCGAGGCTCGCTAAAATAGCCGAACCGGTCTTGGCTGCTTCTGCTCCTGTCGCCGCGTCAATACGCTTGCCGAGGTACTGAAGGACTTTCCCAACGTCGGCAAGAGAATCGAGTACTTCGCCCTCCTTGCCCAGACGAGCGAGGTCTTCGAGGATGTCGTCGCAGATGGCCGGGAGATGCGACTCGAGCTGTTCGAGCGATGTCGAGGAGGAGAGGTGCAGGCCGTAGACGTCGCATGAAGCGGAAGCGGAGTTGTCTGCGGGCTTGACGAGCGAGTAAAGATGGCCGTTGGCGATGAAGGAAGAGGGTGAGGAAAAGCGGATGCCAGGCGGCAATCGGTCGAGTCCAAAGTCGGGCGAGAACTTGCCGAACGTCGCCCAGGCTTCGTCGTTCCGGACGTCGTTCGCTGATACGACAGGGGCGCCGGTGGACATGGCGAAGACTCGGTTCGGCAGCGACTGCTCTGTCGCGCTTCGCGGCTTGACCGGAGGGGCGATCACAACGTCGTCGTCGTCGTCCTTCCCCTCGACCGACAGCTCCTGCTGACGCACGAAGGCAAAGATGACGTCGTCGGTGTCGAGCGGGACGGAGCGGGGCTTCCGTTTTTTAGCAGCGGAACCATCGAGAGGACGGTAGCCAACGACGTAATTGCCGGTCTCCTTGAGCGACGCCCGCTCTTCCCGCCCTCCCTTCTTCTCCTTGGTCGAGCCTTCGCCAGCAGGCCGAACGCAAGACTCGGCAGCCTTTCCGGCCTTCCGCTTCTTCGGCGGCGGTCGCTTCGCCCGCTTGAGGAAGCGGTCGACGATATCCTCTTCCGCTGCGTTTGTCCGTCTAGGCGCGAAGGACTGCAGCCATGATGAAACAGCGTCGTTCTCGTCCTCCTCGTCCTTGTCGCCGACTCCATCGTCTGACCGGTCGGGCTCGTCGCCGCTTTCGTCCGTGAACGCTGCCCCTTCGAAACGCATCGGCGCGTCGCCTGGTACGATCCGCTTCTTCGCTTGATTCTTCCGCGCGCGCTCCACTGCCTCCTCGTCGCCCGAGTTCAGCTCTGATCCGCTCGAGTACTCGCCGACCTCGCGCTCGCGCGCCATGAGCTTAAGGTCCTTCGCCGCCTTCTTGAGGAAGACTGCGGGCATCATCGCGCCGAGTGCGCGTTTTCGCTTGTGGCTGAGCTCGAGGCGGGACGGGCCGAGCTGGCGGTCGGGCGACTGCGATTCCTCGTCACCCCCGACTTCCTCCTCGTCTTCCTCCTCATCCTCGTCTGACGGCAACTCCGAATCTCCATCGCTTCTCCACCGCGACGGTGATGGCAAGTTGAGGATGTCCCGGTCAAGCGCATTGCGCTCGCCGGATCCAGCTCGTCGATGCACCGATCTGGACGGCTTGGCCATGTTGTGCGGCTTCTTCGCCATGCCAACAGGCTGTCGAGCCGGTGAAGAAGTCGGAGGCTCGCTATCCGCCCGAATCTGCCGTCGTGCGGAAGAAGCTGGTCGGCGAGACGCTGCGGTGGCCGAGCCGGAACGACGGCGGTCGGTAACTCGTCGTCGCTTGGTACCGTCCGTTTTTCGAGGCGAGTGGGCAGGCGAAGAAGAAGGTGGTGCACTTTCGGCGCGTCGAGGTCGATGACGCTTTTGTCGAGGAGAGGTGATTGTGGCGGTTGACGAGTCGCTGGAACCGTCGTCTGATGCGGCAGCCCCATGGCGCTTCTTGCGCGATTGAGGCGCCTTCGTGCGGCGAAGAGGGTTGTCGATGCGAGAGGGACCGTGTCGGTGAGGCGAGTAGGCTGAGGGAGCGGTCACTGATAAGCGGAGCGACGGAACGTGCAGGCATGAGGCAGAACTTACGACGCTTCTTGCCGTTCCCGCCCATTGCTGCTGCCACCGTCAGCTCCATCCGCTCCTTCCGCCTGGCCTCCCGCTCAAGCAGGGACATGCCGTCTTCGTCGCTTTGCAACCCACTCGACGTATCCGCACTCCCTAACGAGCGGTCCTGCAAACGAGGCAGACTGTCGCCGGTCCCGTTCTCCTCGTCGCTGACGAGCCAGCCTCCTAGACTATCCTTCGGTTTCCTCGCGAGCTCCTCCTTCTTCCGTTGGAGTTCCTCAGCCGTTTCCTCAACTGGACGCTTCGTCCGCACGACAGCACCCTCCCATCCATTCTTCAGCAGCGTCTTGGTGTACTTTAGCTGCTCAACCGAGTAGGGCTTCAGTTGAGCGACGGTGCGAGTGCGGAGGGCGCGGCCGGCGACGAGATGTGCGGCATCCGGAGGAATGTCCACGGGAGAAGAGGCGCGAGGCGAGGATGAAGGAGGAGGCGTTGCTGTGCGGGGTCGTTTACGAGGCGGTGGCGTCGTTGTTCGAGTGTCCGACGGCGAAGGAGACCGACTCGGGCGACTCTGCACGGGTTTGCGCGGTCGTGCAATGATGTCGAGGACATGGGACGAGGCATCCGAGAGTGCGGGTGAAGCAGATCGACTTTGCTTTCGCAGAACCTCGTCGGGGTGCGGGAGAGAAGGTTCGGGCGATGGGCGAGGTGAAGGCGAGCGTGTTCGACTGGAAGAGGGGCGGCGACAAGCGGGTACAGCGAGAGATGGGGATGGGGCGCGGCGACGCCTTTCGGCCGACGAAGCGAGGGTGTATGCTTGGAGACGAACGGGAGACATGGCGAGCTAAATCTTACGAAGCGTCAGCCGTAGCGGAAGAACGGAGGAAGAGAAAGGAGCGCACTTCGTCCTCGCTCGAAAGGTCCGCATCCAACTCGTCCGTCTCGCCTCGCTCCTGTGCTCTAACCTTCCGTGCCTGCAGCCCTGCCCAGTACCGCTGCCCAAGCAAGCCGGCCCTAGCCTCCTCGATCTCGCCTGCTTCGCTCGAAGGGACGGGCGAGGACGGTGACAGGACCGGTAATCGCGAGCTAGACGCGTACAAGCGAGCATCACCAACGCGGCGGTCCATTGCCACGCCGCTCACTTGCGGCGGGGCGCGAGGACGAGGCGCTCAAAGGCGAGTTCCGTCGAGTCGCGGTGGGAGCGAGTAACGACTGGCGCCAACCTGGGTCGTTCGTGGGCACCCGCACGCTGCTGCACACTCCTTCAAACACGTCTAGCCTGTCAACGGACGCAGCGAGTGCGAGGTGGTGGAGCCAGACCTTGTCCTCATCCCTCTGCCGCTCCGCATCCGCAAGCTGCCCCTCGCAACCGCTAGGATGCTTGCTAGACTAGTGATTCTCGTATCTAGCATGGTCCTGCTGCATTCGGCCTACTCCGCCTGGCAAGGTGAGCCATATTCGTCCCTCGTCTCCCACCACGAAGACCGCTGACTAGGCTCACACTGCCCTTTGCAGCCCGGATAGCCGCAGATACGGGTGGCTTCGAGGTGGAGAGCATCCTCGGCGCGCGGATCCCCCCAGACGTGCGTTGTGCGCGCTTCCTCACCCCTCCTGCCTTCGTAACTGATGAAGCTGGATGGTGCCGTCACACGGCCTCGCAGATCCTCGTCGAAGCCGTCAGCTCGTTCATTACACTCGTGATTGGCATACTGTGGAGCGCACCGGCCTTGAAGGGCGTGACGTTCGCGAGCGAGATGAGTTCTCGGTGCGCATGCTCCCCCTCTCACCTTCCTAGCCATCCCCGCTGACCCTTACCTCGCTCGAGCAGCTCGGTAGATTCGACAGACTCGGGCATTGCATTCGCCAATGTACGGCATCGAGGGTCGCTCCTGTTCGGACAGGAAACGAAGTCTTTTTTTTAGCTTCGTGCATCGAGGAACGGTCCACAAGTGTTCGGCAGTACCGACAGCAAAGGCCAGTCCGTCAACTCGCCTGCTTTCACGCTGTTGACCTCGACGAAGCGCGGCTCGATGTCCCGGCCTGAGCGCGGATGAGGGGACCCTGCTTCGCTTCGCTAGCTCATCCAGATTGCGTTCGTCCAAATCTTCCCTCCTGCTCTGCTCCTGCTTGCGCGTCCCCTCTCCTTTCCGCTCGGCTCTTCGCCTCTCCATTACTACAACACCCAATGCTCGCACTTCGCCTTGCCCGACCGTCCGCCTTCCGCAGCCTCCTACCGCGATTGCCCTCGACCACTCTCCTTCTGCGCGCAACCTTCAGCAACACCACAAGCGCATTGCAGTATTGGGAGGAGTTCGAGCCGGGGCAGACGTGGCGTATGGTCAAAAGGGAGGTTGGTGAGCAGGATCTGGAGGAGGCTGCTGAGGATGCATCCCACTTGATGACGCTTGAAGTGCGTGAGAGTGTATCATCGTCTGCGAGGATACGCTGACTCGCTTTGATCTTACCAGGAGCTCGACAAGATGCTCGACCCAGCGCCGTACCGCCGAGGCGCAAAGGTCGAAAGCCTCAAAGCCGGCCAGCCTATCGAGCTTCACCCGATGCTTGACGACGTCGACTTTATTTACATCAAGCCTACCCACTCGTGCGCGCCCGGTGCTCGTCTGGAAGTCTGGACCGAACATGGCGACGTCGTCTCAGGGAACGCCTACTCGGATCCGGCTATCGAGGAGATGGCCACGTCGCCTCCGTGCAATCGCTTGGTGGTGCGCATACGCGAAGATATCGCTGCGGACATCGTCAATGTCGACGGCGTGACAGTGCGCGAACTTTTAGATGGCGTCGCGGGCTTCTGGGACAGACCTGTCAGCGACGAGGTTGCCAAGTACTACCGGCGCCTTTATGATCACCCGGCTGACGACAAGAACGTCATCACCGAGGGTCACTTCCAGCCGATACATTGCTCCTGGGAAGGATGGTCTAAAGGACCCGAGGTTCAGGAGGACGGCTCGGTGCTTCTCGAGTGTGACGAGATCCGTGGGAACTAGTAATGCCTTCCATGCTCTAGCACTCTGAAAAGCGCTGTTACTGGCGAAGCGTGACTTTGCAAAGTCAGCTGGAAGCAGGCGAGAGCGAGAGCAAGTCGTCCTCCACGCATATGAGCGTTGTTCAACTCGGTAGCCAGTGATCATCAGCGTCAGTCAGATATTCGATCGGCGATGAGCGGAAGAAGCGCGAAAGCCGGGCAAGGAGGGATGAGAGGCAAAGGGCAGCTGCATTCTGCACCCTTCCGCTGTCTTGATTCGCAACGCTGAGCAGCTTGACGGAAACGATAGCTGCAATGCATGCATGAGCAGAAGGTACAGCGCGACAGAGAGGGCGACCGGGCGATGCGGCAAAAGGTACAGCGACTTGCGCAAGGAGAGGGCGGGCGAAGTATGGATGTATCGGCACGGCCGGCGAGCGTGAGGTAGGTGTAATGTCTGTATGAGTGATTAGGCGGAGGAGTGAAGAGGAAAGTCTGCCGAGCGAGGGAAGGTCAGCAACGGAAGACGGAGAATGGCAAGGAACGGCCGCGCACCTATCGGATCACCCTTGCGCGCTTCTTCGCCAAGTCCTGATGCCGCCGCTCCCACCGCCGCGCATCCTTGACCCGCTCGCTCTGCAAGTCCCGCCGGACCTTCGCAACGGCACCAGTCTCGATACTCGCCGCCTGTCCCGTTCCCGTCGGCGCGACCCTGAACCGCAAGTCGCTCGTGAAGCTCCCTGAGCCGTCGATGTTCGGCAGGACGACCGTCTCGGTGAACTGCCATCGCCCGTCGCCTCGAGTCCAGTAGGACGTCGGGATGGTGTACGTGAGCGGGACGACCGTCGTCTTGCCGCCACGCTCGAAGCCAAAGGTGGTCGAGAACGTCTCTGCTGCGGCATTGGCGATTGTTCGCGAGGGAGAAGTGCCGGAAGTGGCGACGGAGGCGGTTCGAGGGGAAGAAGACGGCGGGAGGATGACGGACTGGAAGGAGGCAGACGAAACAGGAGTCGGGCGAGTGCCGGAGAGTGAAGAGGGAAGCGCCGTCGAGTCTATCGAGTTGGTCGAGTCGGCGCCCGCGACGTGGTCCAGGTTGTTCCGCTCGGAGGCCTTCTTCTGGCTGATGCCGACGCCAACACCGACTGCGACGCCGACTAGCAGGAGCGCAAGCAAGATGAGGAAGACTCGTCGGTTGTTCCCTTTCTTCGCGTTCTCCTCGCGCCAAGGCTGATCCGCACCCATTCCTGACGTACTCGACGACGAGCCCTTGCGCTGGCTGATCTTCTCCTGGTCGTCGAGCGTGAAGCGGTTCGTGCTCGGCTCCTCGCTGTGCGTGCGAACAAGCGAGACCGGGTCGTACGCGCCGGCGTACATCGAGTCGTACTTCTCGTCCTCGGCCGTCATCCAAGCGGTCGTCGCCTCGCTGTCCTTCTGGACGTGTTGCGAGTCGCGGTTGTTGTACGCCAAGACGGAGCCCCGGCCGGGAAGTTGCACCATGACCTCCTGGTGCTGGTTAGGCGTGGGCGAGCTGTTGTTCCACGGACTGCCGGAGCGCTCCTGACCTGGCGGAGCGGCAAAGTTGTCGATGGGGACAGGCAGAGGGATGGGATTGGACGTCGGGACGGGCGTTGTGAGTGGTCGAGAAGGGAGATGGTGCTTCTTCAGCGAGGGTGCCGGGCTCAGGCCTTCAGGTGTGTCGGGGTTCGTGACGGAGAGGACAATAGGAGCGGGAGCTGGAACGACGGGCTTCGTCGCCGGCAAGGGTGCTGAGGTGGCAAGGTGCGCCTGCTGAGGCGGCGAGGGGAAGGACATGGAAGGTGTGCCGAGCGCGAAAGCCGGGTCGACGAGAGAAGGAGCGGACGAGTTGTGCGAATGAGTGGACGAGGTCGACGGCTCTTGCTGCGACTCGCGCGAGCGTGAGACAGACGAGTACGCCGACTCCGAGTATTCAGAGATGCGGGAGAGGGTTTTCGAGGGGTAAGTCGACGAAGTCGAGAGGTGCGCCGGGTTTGGTTGAGCGGGAGGAGCGGATCCGGCGCCGTTCAAGAGACTCTGGGTGACCGAGGTGTACTTGGCGAGGTACTGCTCGTCTATAGAACCTGCTGGCGGGGCTTGGTGCTGGCCGTACGAGTCGGTGATCAGGAGGGAAGGGTGCGACTGCGAGCCAGAGGGAGGAGGGACGGTCGCGGGATCGGTCAAGTCGAGCGACCCGTGCGAGCGCGGAAACTTGTACGAGGGAAGCATACTGGCTGTGAAGAGCAGGAGGAAGCAGGTCAGCTTGAATTTCTGAGCGTGACCGTACGCGACGACCAAACGCGCTCCGCAAACACGAGCAGTCCTTGGGAACGACACGCCCTGTGTATTGGTCGTCTCGGCAGCGCAATCCAGATCTATCCTTGCTCCGTCTGCGCGAGCGAGCGGCATCCTCGTCGTCTTCATGGCCCGCACTGACCTCCTCATCTCGCGACCTTCCCAAATTCCGCCAGAGGCCTGAGCGATGAAGGAGGGAACGGCGGGCTCACCTACAGTCCTGGCAGCGTGCTTCAAATGTAAAGAGCGTCTCGAACACGCGTCCTAGTCCTGCGATGCGCCGAGAGGCGGAAAAGGTGTCGCGTGCCGGCTGTTCAACGGTCGGCGAGCGGAGGAGATGGGAGAGGCGCTGGCGGGTTGTGGCGGCTGACGGGCGCGTCGTAGGTGTACTTTGAGACGTGAAGGCCGGTCTGAAGGTCGCAAGGGCGTCAAGGACGAGCGAGCTGGCGCAGGTCGAGCGGGTGAGCGGGAGGAGGACAAGAAAGGGCGGCGTCGCGCTGGGCGGAGGTGCCGGCGGTCGTGAGGTCGTCAAGTGCGAGTGCAGTCCACCAGGGAGTGCTCGCGAGCGAAAAAGAGGAGCAAGGACGGATGTGACGAAGCGTGCGAGGGAAAAGAACGGCGATGGAGTTCCCGCGTCGCTCTCCGAGACGCGTCCGTCGACCAAGTTCCGTGTTCCGCTTTCATTTTACTAGCGCATGCAGTCACTCTCGACGCTCTCTTGCACGCGAAAGATCCAGCGGAAGCAGGACCGATGCGAGGAGGGCTCACTCATCCGGTCAGGAGGTCGACGAGTTGAGAAGCTTGGTATAACAGCTGCAGAACGAGCGAAGGGATATATAGGCGGCGAGTACAGGGCAATGCGATTGGCGGCGGGCGACACGGAGGAAGGTGGACAAAGAACGACGAGAGGGGACGGGTATTGCTTTGAGGCGGAAGGAGGGAAGTCACCGCGGGTATGGTACACTTTGCTGGGCGGGCGAGCGGTCGTAACGAGCGTGAGAGAGTCGGAGAGAGTGAGAGAAAAGTGCGGATCACGCCTCGAGCTTGCGCGACAGCGCGTGCATGACGTCTTGCTTGAGCGACCGGATCTTGAGGCACTTGAAAAACACGCTCGGTGTCGGTTCGAACGTGTACCGGTTCGCGAGATCTTGGAAGGCGACGACCTGTCGGACGGTACTAGCGAGGACGCGGAACTTGTGGACGTTGACCAGCGGGGCGAGCGAGATGGACGGCGGCAGCGGAGGGAGTTCTTCGAAGGCAGAGGGGTCGGCGAGCGAGACGAGCGAACCGGCAGCATCGACTTCAGCGGGAATGTCGGGCTCGGTCGGGTCGAGGAAGGTCGGAAGCTCGGCGTTGAGGGCGAGGTCGCGGAGGAAGATGCCTAGCGGAGATGGCTCGTCAGATCACCTTCGCACGGGCCAGTACAAGGAGACGCACCGAGGAAGGGGATGCAGCCTTTTGCAGCTGCTGCGGTGGTCGAGTCGAAAGAACCCGAGCGAGCGGCCGGCAGACCAGCTTCGGTCGCGACAAGCGCGTTCATGACGGCGCGCAAGTACTTGAACTGCGACACACAGGGTCAATGAGGCCGGAGCTCATGAGCGAAAGGGGTGCAGACTTACGTTCTTGAGGTGCGAGACAAAGACCTGCATGCCGCGGAACTTGCGCATCTCCCAGGACGGCACCTTGGCCCAGGTCTTGCGCAAGCGCTCGACGTCGGGGATCTGCAGTCCGTGCACGATCTGCGTGAGGGTCTGGAAGTTGGACATGCAGTAGCATTTCTGCGGAGAAGCAAAGAGTCAGCACTTGAGTAGCGACAACGGCAACGTCGCAACTCACAAAGGCGAGGCGGATGAACTTGGCGAGCAGAATAGCGCGCTCATCGATGCTGGCGGTGAGGAGGATCTGCGTGTTTGACTGCTTAGCCTGCGTCTTGGAAGAGCGGATCGAAAGGCTCACCTCGGAGCAGACCCAGTTCGCCGTCAGGTTGAACCGCGCAATCACGTCCTGCACGGCGCTCGAGGGCTGCGTGCCCTTCTCCTTCGCGACCAAGTCCGCCCTCCGACGCTCCTTGACGTACACCTCCCAGTCATGGACGTCCGTTTCGCCGATCCGGTCCTGCCAACTCCCGCTTGCCAGCTCGGTGTAGCTGAGCATGCGCAACATGTCGCGCTCGATGAGCGCGAACTGCTGAGCAAGCGTCTCGGCCTTGCAGAAGAGGATGAAGGAGCGATGGGCGGGAGCGACGGATGGCGTCGGTCGCAAGGCAGGTCGAGTCGAAAAAGGTCGGAAGATGCGGCTGATGGACGGCTTGCGGAACGTAGGTGGTTCGGGCGCGACAAGCTGAGGCGTAAGTTTGGTCGAGGGAGCCGAAGGGAGCGCTTGGTCGGCCCGCGGACTCGCGATTGTCTCGACGCAACGAGATTCTGCTGGCGCGGTCGAAGAGGGCGGCGGAAGGTCGAGTGTGTCGGGCAGTCTAGCGGCAGAAGCAACGACATCGTCGTGCGCAGGCGTGACGAGAGGCGCACCCGCATCAACGTCCATCTCGACGCTATCCTCCACCTCGCCTGCCTCGACAAGCCTGCGTCGCTCCTCCTCAAGCTTCGAAAGCTTCGAGCTCTTCTCCATCTGCATTGCGACGCGCCTCGCCTTCTCCTGCTCCTTCGTGTCGTCGACCAAACCCTCGAGCCTTCGCAAGGCAGCCTCGACGTCGCCGGGCTCTTCGTCGTCCGAGTCGACGAGACCTTCGAGGATGAAGTTGGGCACGGTGGCGACGCCTGGCTCGACGCCTTCTTCGTCGTCGACGAAGAGAACCGATTCTCGCGGCTGGTCGTCCCGCGTCCAGTCAAAAGGGGCGGGACCTCGTGTGCTTCGCCGCAAGAGATCACTCGTCTCCGAGTCGATGGACTGTCGAAGCGGGAGCTGCGCATGGACAAGCGATCCGTCGGCGACGAAGCGCAGATCTTGCGCCGCTGGCAACCGCTTCAGAGTCCGCTTCGCCTCGATCACGTCTTCGTCTTCATCCGAGTCGTCGAGGTCGTCCAGTTCGATGCGAACGGACTCGCGGCGGTCGAAGCTGGCAACGTGGCCAAATGCGCCGGGCCTGAGGATAAAGCCGGGAGTTGTGGACGGAAGCGGGGCCGGCAGCGTGGTTGTCGAGTCGGCGCTGTACGAGGGTTCGGCGGAGATGGGTACGGGGGTAGGCTTGGCCGGGAAGGCGTAGTCGGTTGAGGCGATGGGAACGGGTTCGTCGACGCCGGCGATGCCGAGGCCAAGGCCGGAAGACTGGTCGACTACGACCGCAGGAGGACACTGCTCGGGGTCGTGCACGACATCCGGCTCTGGCGAAGCGATCTCGTCCGTCTCGAACGTCGAGGCGTTGCTTGTGAGCGTGGGCGTGACCTCCTGATCGTCGACGACTGCGTCCAACTCGCGCTTGATATCCCAGTACTCGAGGTACTTTTCCAGCCCGCCCTCGATCCGGAGGAGGTCGCCTTCCGCGCTGTCCGTCATCTCGAAGCCCTTCCGCGAGCCGCTGTGCTCATGCGCAGTCTGCCCCTTGGTAGCCGCGCCTAGCTTGCGCTTGATTCGACCGATTGAGCCGATGGCGGAGGAGAAGCTGCGGGCGATCGGATTCTGCTGCGAGGTCGAGTCGGGAAGCGGGAAGGGCGCGTTGACCGAGCTGTGTAGGCGAGGAGGGGAAGACGGCGACGAGGTGGCGAAAAGGCGAGTCTTCGTTCGACTGCCGAGGTCGTGAGGTCGAGCTGTAGAGGTCCCGTTGACCGGTACGCTTGCCAGATCGAGGTCGAGCTCGTCTTCCGGTGCGCCGAGGGCAGGACTCGTTCCGCTTGTCGCCACCGCCGCTGAAGTTGCGCCGAGGATGTACGCCTCCTTGCACTTGCGCGCCGTCTTCTTCAGACCCTTAATGAGCCTTGCGTCCTTCGGGCTGGACCTGAATCGCTCATCCCTCGCCGCGTTGTTCAGCCAGACCGTCAAGGTCGTCCGCAGTTCGCGAGAGGGGAAGAAGTCGTCCATGAAGTGGTTGAGGAGCCAGTAGCGGATCACGACGAAGGTGCGGACGCGGACGACTCGTCGAAGGGCGTCGTCTTCTGCTGCGAGTGCTGCCAGAGACGACGAGGAGCTCGAAGAGGAGAGCCCACCTTGCGGCTGCGTGGAGGGCTTCATCGCCCAGTCGAAGCGGGAGATGAGGAGGTGCAGGAGGTCGACAGGCGCGATGAAGTGGCGGAACGTGAGGAAGAAGTCGGTCAAGAGGTCGCTGGAGATTTGCGAGGTCAACTCGGCGACGAGCCGTTCGACGGATGCGGCCATCAGGACTCGTTGGGCGGAGGGAGACGGCGGCAAAGGCGTATTCTTCGCTGAGCCGACCGAGTCGCGAACGCTTGTCGCGGGCGAGCTGACGGGACCTGAGCCGCGCTGGCTGATGCTCCAGCGGCGCGCGCTCGGAGCCGGACTGCCCGTCACGCTCGAGGCGGGACTGCCAACCTGGTCCCTTGCGCCGTCGGCCGCACTATCGCGACGAACACTCTTGCCTGGCGTTACTGGCGGTGCAGCTGAGCCTCGCCGCGAGCTCGTTGTCGGGGGCGAGGTCGGGATGACGGGTTGTCGCGAGCCGTTCTTGAGCCCCCAAATCACGAAGCGAGGGTCGTCTCCCGCCGCAGGAACGACTGTGATCTGCTGGCCGGACGCATGCGAGCCGCTCGAGCGCGCCGATGCGAGAGAAGCCGAGGAAGGCAGTCGGCCGTGGTGGCCGAAGGGGATGTTGTGAGGAAGGTCGGCGGGCGGAAGAGGCGGACTGGACAAGCCGGCGGGGCGGTGGAAGACATCGAAGACGGTCGGATCTTGGTAGCGCAGTCGAGGTGCGGACGGCTGACTCTGAGGCAGGGCGTCGTCCGCTCGAGCAGTCCGGATCGAGTCGTTCGACGCCACCTCGCGCATCGGGTGCGGTGGACGCGGTGAGCTCGCTTCGCCTTGAGTCGTCCACAACGCACCGCCGAGCGGGACCTGAGAGACGGCTCGCGGGATGCGTACGCCCGTTCCGAACGGACCGCGAGCGAAAGACGGTCGTTTTGGCGGCGAGGCGAGCGGATGGTCGAGGCGAGTTGCGTCGAAAGCGGTGTCGAGTTCCTCGACTACTACTGCGAGCCGTCATTAGCAGATCTCGGATGTGACGAGGAATGGCAGACTCACGATCGTCAGGGAGGTCCGTCGTGTCCGTCTCTGCTGTGCTCAGCGCGCTACCCTTTCTCCCCCTCTTGCCGCCGCTACTGCCCGTCGCGGCACTCCCCTTCCGTCTGAACAAGTCGGGCAACCCAACCCTGGCCGTCCCTTCCCTCCGGCTCTTCGTCGCCGTACCCGTCTTCAGCCCCGCATGCTGCTGGAGCGTCACGTCTTCCCGCCAGCCCAAAATACGACCGAGTACGTCCCCTTCGTACGAAGACGACCGCGAGCTGTCTCGATTGTCGTGTGAGGACTGCTGCACGAACGCAGGCGTCGAGTTCAGGGTTGGCGAGCTACCGATCCGTCGTAGGCGATTCGTATTCGCCGCACTTGTCTGTGCGGTGTGAAACGCGGCGGCGGTCGGACTGAGCAAGGCGGGAGAAGGAGAAGGTTCCGCCTCGAGCGGTGTCGAGCGGAGGGCGGGGATCGAGCGGGACTGGCGGAGTGAGCTGCGGTAGAGCGCAATCTTCGGGCGTGTTGCGGCAGGCATAGGCTGATGAGATGGCCGGGCGAAGGGTATGTGCGAGGAGGTGGCGGATGAGGAGGAGGAAGGCGAGATTGGCGAGTCGGCGATGGGTCTGCGGGTCCTGTTGTCAGCCGCACGTTCCGTCGGCCGTCGGACGAGTACTCACTTGACCCTGTACACCGTCCGACCATTCTCATCCACCCTCGTCTGCACCACACTCTCCGTCTCGCCTCCATCTCGCGCCTGTTCCGCATAGAACTTCGCCAGAGCCTTCGCAGCCGCTTCATTCGTAGTCTCCGCGAATCCTCTACCCACGGGAGCCCACATGTCGCTGCCCTCCGGTGAGACGCGTGCATCGAAAGTCGGGTCGTGGGAAGTCTGGACGAGCGGGCCTGGCCGGCGACGCGTCTCCTGTGCACTCATCTCCCTTTCGAGACGCCTGCGAGCCTTCCCAGCGCCTCACCCCGCCCTGCGAGACGCGACGCCCTTTGCCCGGACAGGAGGTTCGAGCGAAACTGATGAGAAGTGACGGGGCGACAAAGGCGAGCGGAAGGGTATGGCGTGACTTGTGGTGCGTTGCGAGGGGGTATATGAGTCGTCTGACGGGCGTAAAGAGCGTTCCGAGCAGTGTGAGCGAGTGGTTGAGGGCAGGAGGACGAAGTTCGCCTCGACGCGACGATGTATGCGCGTCAACCCTCGCTCGTGGCCCGCGTTGCTCAGCCTAATGGTAAGAGACAGCTGTATTGAGCGCACAGAAGTGCGAAACAAGTGCCGGGAAGAAGCGAGGCGGCGCTTCTGTTGGTGAGAAGAGCTCTCTCCCTCTTCTTCCTCCTCCATTCACGCTGCTACACAAGCTTGTCACGCTCGTCAGTGCTTTAACACTGTCCCGCGCTACCTGCCAAGTTCTCACGACGCCCACCTTTCCCGCGCCATTCCTTCCTCACCCTCCTCTACCCTGCTCGTCCAAACCACCATCAAGTCGCTCGTGTCTCGTCTGGCTTTGTCCTGTGTCGGCCTGCGCTTCTAGTGCGCTGCCTCTCTCGCAAGATCCTCGCGGCCTGTCTCCTCGGCATTCCTCCTCTGTCGACGGCTTCGCGAGTCCTCGCATGCTGCCCCTCTTGGATGCAGCACAAAGCCACCAAGGAACACCAGCCTGGGACAGGCAGCCAACTGACCCGTGCACAAATCGTCAAAACGCCTTCCTACCTACCTCTCTCCTCGTCAACGAACCCCGCTCTGCCGCTCATGTCGTCGGTACCCCTGCCCCGACCTGGCGACGTCCGTACAGGCGGTTACTTGATCGGCACGCGGAGACCGGTAGACTGCGAAGCCGAGGGCGTGTTCGTCAAGCGGATTCAGTGGGGCGGGAGGGATATTATCGTAAAGTACGGCATCTCGGTCTCCAGCGGGGAAGCAGACGTGATGAGGATGATCAAGGCGAACACTTCTATCCCTGTCCCGAAGGTGCGACGAGACTGGCCGTTTCGCCAACCTCGTGCGCGCGCTGAGTCGCTGACTTTCGAGTCTGCAGGTCTACGGCGTCGTGCACGAGGAGGCGACGGGCGAGACGTTCATCTACATGGAGCTCGTCGACGGGATTACGCTCGCCGAAGCTTGGTCCAACCTCTCTCCTCTAGAGCTCGCCGCCATCCAACGCGACTTTTCCGCCTATGTCGCCGAACTCGCCACGCTCGAGCCACCGCACGACGTCGTGCTCGGTGCTTGCAACAACAAGCTCGACACTCGCGTGGGCGAATCGTGCCATGCGTTGCTCGTGCGGAAGCCCGAGCCTGTCATGCGCACCATTGAGGACTTTGCGGGTTGGATCCGCTCCGAGATGGATCGCCGTCGTGGCGCACTCTTGAGGCTCCCACCATCACCGGCCAACCTCGACCAGCTCCTCACAAGCAGCGTCGTCGGCTTCGTCCACGCCGACTTGCACGGCGAGAACATCCTCATCAAGAACGGTCGGATAGCCGCCATCATCGACTGGGAACTCACCGGATGGCTACCACGCATCGTCGAGCCGCTCGCCCTCGTTGGGTACATCAAGAAACGGCGATACGGGTGTCCACCGGCAATGGAGGGGCTGCTGAGCACTTTCGACCTCGAGCCGGAGACGCGCGAAGGTTTGCTGTTCGTGCACATGGCGCTGAATGCGGGTCCAGATTCGGCGCACTGGGCGGAGTCTTGGTGAAGCTGTGATTATTGCAGTGCTGCTCGCGTCGTCGTAGCGAGAAACGAGATGTCCCCTCTATGCATGCGCTCTGCTTGCGCTTGTCGGCGCCCTTGCAGCTTGTCTTGGCGCCACAGCGTCTCTCTGTTGCAAGCGAGCTGGGACGAACGACTGGAAGCAGGGAAGCGGTTCCAGATCTTCTGCCCCTGCCTTCTGTTCCTCCTCCTCTTTCGTCGCACAAAAGCCCCCGCTTGGGGTTGCCCGACTCTACTTCGCCGCTTCTCAACTGAGTTTCTCGCTGCTACGCTGGCTTCCGCGCCCTCGCGTTCCCTTCCCCGGCGAAGCCCTTCATCGCTCTCTCTGTCAACCTCTGTCCAAGGTTTGGAGTTCACCGAGGTCTGCGCGACTGAGCATCGTGCACAGCAGTCATGATCAACCCGCGAACGCCTTTCGCACCCCGCACGAATCGGCCTGTCGCCTCTTCACCCTCGTTCACCTCGTCCTCGAAACGGCCGTCGCTCTCTCAACATCTTCCGTCTCCCTCTTTCGTTCGAACGAATGGCGCACATGTCGATCCAGACAACCTGAGCTACTGTCGACTGCACGGACAGTTCGTCAAGCGGGTCACGTGGCGAGGAAAGGAGATTCTCATCAAGTACGGCGAAGAAGTGTTCTCGTCGGAGGCCGAGGTGATGCGATTGGTCAGGGAGGATACAACTGTCCCTGTTCCTGCGGTGCGTCGTTCAGCCTTCCTTCAATCGCGTTTTCTTGCTGACCACTCCTTCACCTCTCCTTCGCTCCCAAAGGTGCTTGGTGTCGCTGTCGATGCGGCATCCGGCGAGACCTTTATCTACGAAGAATTAGTCGATGCTCCGACCCTCGCCGACGCCTGGGACAGTCTCACCCCGGCCGAAATCAAGAGCATCACCTCCGACTTCTCGCGCTGCATCGCGGAACTCGCCAAGATCGACGTGCCCGCCAACGTCCTCCTCGGCAACTACAACATGTCTCTACACGCCCGCGTCGCCGACTCGTGCCACGTCACACGCAGCTACCGTCCCGAACCGACCCTGCGCACACTGGTCAACTTCCGCGAATGGATCCGCTTCGAGATCAACCGGCGCTCACACTCGCTCAACGAGCTGTCCATCCCAGCTGATATCGAGCGCTTCCTCGCGCAAGGCGACATCGGTCTCGTCCACGCCGACCTAAGCGCCGGGAACATCCTCGTCAAGAGCGGACGCATCGCCGCTATCGTTGACTGGGCGGAGGCAGCATGGTTGCCGCGCATTGCTGAGGCGTACACGCTCGTCACCTATCTCGAGCGACACCGCTGTGAATGCCGGGCGGGGTTGCAGGCGCTTCTTGCGACCTTCAATCTCGATGCGGAGACGCTCGAGGGCTTCAAGATTTTGAGTAAGGCGCTCACAGCCTACCCGAACAAGAACTTCCCCATGCTGCGAGGCAATGGCGGCGCTCCTCGAGGCGCTCAACATAGAGAAGCGGACTCTCGAAGGCCTCGAAGAGGTGCTTGACGCATTGCAGTCGTGGCCTGATGAGCAGTTTCAGGGTGGTGACGAGTACTGATAGATGATCAGTCAATATTGGCGCAGTCATCGAGGGACACTTCCAACTTTCCCTCGTTCCCTCAGCGCGAGGATGTACGCGTCAGCTCTTGCTCATGGCGTTCTTTGGAAACGGCTCGTGGCCAGAGAGTCGTAGCGGATCTGTAGAAGCTCGACCCGAGTTGCAGGAAGCTGTGAGATGGAGAAGAGCCGTCGGTCTGTCTTTCCTCCTCCGCTTGTTGTCCTCCATTCACGCTCTCAAACAAGCTTGTCCCATAGGTTCCTGCGCTTTCGCTTCCCAGTACACGTATACAGAGCCTTCTACAGCTCCCGCTGGCCGCGTTTCGCCTCCACCGCATCCCTCCCGTCTTATTCTGGCCCACACCGCTTCCCCGGCGGATCCTCACCAGCTGAACCTTCTTTGATGCAGTGCGGCGCCTCTGATGAGCCACATGCACCGGCCAGACAGCCGCTTGGCCCACTCATGAATGATGCGGCGCCCTCACCTGCTTTGAAACGCCTTTCAGTCCCGCCTGCCTCGCTGCCATCGCCCTCATACGTACGCCTGAACGGTCGGCTCCTCAGTACGCAAGGACCTGGGTACTGCAAGTTGTTGGGGGTGTTCGTTGTTGCGGTGACTTGGGAGGCGAGGAAAATGGTTGTCAAGTACGGACCGAGGGTCGCGCGTGAGGAAGGAGAGGTGATGCGTCTCGTCGCGCAACAGACTAGGATCCCTGTACCCAAGGTGCGCCGCCTTCCTCCTCACCAGCGACTGCTTTCTCGCTGGCTGACCTGGCATCCAACAGCTTCTCGGCATGTCGGACGACGCTGGCGAGACCTTCATCTACCAAGAGTACGTTGAGGGCAACACACTCGATGACGCATGGGACACCCTATCTTCCGCCGACATCAACCACATCAAGTCCGACTTTACTTTCATCCTTTCGGAACTCGCCTCCCTTCCTGCACCTCCCGGCGTCCGACTCGGCGCCTGCGACAACAAAGCTTCGCGCCGACTTGGCGGTCCGTTTCAAGCGGTCCTCACGCAGAAGCCGGAGCCGGCCTTGTACGATGTCGACGACCTCAAAAAGTGGATCCGCTTCGAGATTGGGCGACGAAGCAAGGCCTGCGCGCGGTATTCAGCGCCGCCAAACGTTGAAGACTGTCTCGTACAAGGCGGCGTCGGGCTCGTCCATGCAGATTTGCACGGCGGCAACATCATCGTCAAGGACGGCCGCATCACCGCCATCATCGACGGGGCCTCGCAGGATGGCTTCCCCGAGCGGTCGAGCCGTTCGTGCTGGTCGGATACATCAGGGAGGAAGCACAGTTTGGTCCTTCACCGGCTTTGCACGCGCTCCTCGAGTCGTTCAACCTAGACAAGGTGACTCGCGCGAATTTTCGCCTTTTGAGCAAGATGCTTTCCGTCGACACCGATGTTCCACCGACACTCGACGATTATTGATAGACTGTGTATTGCAGCAAGTTTGCACCTTTGGAGACTGAAGGGAGCTTGGTCAACGTGAGGCGGACTTGCGAGGGAGCGCGAGTTGACGAGGAGCGCAAGGTTCTCTCGTGTACTTCTTTGGGACTCCTAGCGAAGCCAGAGAGGTGTGCTGACGCGGAAGATGCTCGTGAGCGACTTCCGAAAGCAGCAGATCGTCTCCCAAGACCTGCTCCTCCACCTCGCTCTCGCTTCCCTTGTCTCGATGCACGAACTGCGAGACAGGAACTGCGAATGCACCGAATTACACCCTGAACGAACGAAAGAGACGAGAGAGGTCGCGGACCTAGAGCTGGAGGTGCGGAGGGAAGTCAGGGACGGTCCGAGACGAGGAGGGGGAGGGGAGAGAGGACGTACGGCGTGCTCAGATTCCCATACCTCCAGTGGTCTCAAGCGTGTGGCCCGAGATATAGGCGGCGAGCGGGGAGCACAAGAACAAGACTGCCTTCGCGGCCTCCTCAGCGGTTCCAGGGCGGTTCAAGGGGCTGTCGACGCCAAACCTCGTCAGCACTCCTCCAGATTGTAGGAAAGACTCGCACGCACATGTGAGGGTACGACTCGGGCTTGTCGTCCTTCTTCTTGCCGCCGGTAGGGATCCCAAGCGCGATCTCTGCAGCACCCTCGTCAGCTTAGCACGAGGCTAAGAAGGGAGAGAGGGACGCACTCTTTCCGTTCACTTCGATAGTCTCGCCGAGCTCCTTTGCTTGCGTCAGGCGGGTGAGGATGTGGCTGCGCGCGATTGGGCATGAGCTAGCGAAGGAGAAGGAGAGGAAGGGATCGGACGAACCCGAAGGCGACGGTGTTGGCGCGGACGCCGAAGGGTCCCCACTCCTTTGCGACACTGTGAGAGCCGAGTCAGTACAGAAGAAGAAGGGGAAAGGGATCGGCTGGAACGCACGTCTTGGTCAAGCCGATAACACCAGCCTTCGCAGTCGCGTCTGCACAACCAATACGTCAGCTCCCATTCGTAAACAAACGAGATCTTTCGCACGCACAGTTAGTCTGTCCAACATTTCCATGCAGACCCGCGACGGAAGAGACGTTGACGATCGAGCGGTTGGCCTTTGCGCGCTTGGGGTCCTTGGAGCGGAGGTACGGCGCGGCTTCGCGGATGATCTTGAAGGGCGCGACGTTGTGGACCTTGAGCATCAACTCGTAGTTGTCGTCCGTCATCGTGTGGAGCATCTGCGCGAACGAGGGGATCAGTATGAGGGAGGGAGAAGCTTGTCGAGGATGGGAGCGCACCTTGTCAGAGGTGAAGCCGGCCTGCGATGGAGCGAGGTGTCAAAACGAGTAGTCTCGCGCAGAACAGATGCAAACGAACGCACGTTGTTGACGATGTGGTCGACGGTGCCGAAGGCGCTGCGAAGGGCAAAGAGACGGTCAGCCGCGTAATCCTCGGTGGAGAGTTCGCGCCTTGCAAAGCCAGCGCTCCGCATCTTTACGCAAAGAAGCCGACCAGCCCGCAACCAGCCGAAAGAACCGCGCGCTCGCCCGCTCAAGTGAGAAATCGCCTCAAACTCACGCAACAGTCTGCTCGATCAGCTTCTTGGCAAAGTCATCGGCGGTAACGTCTCCCGCAACGACGATGACCTCTCCGCCGTTCTGCTTGATCTCGTCGACGACCTTCTGGGCCTTGGAGCCATCGAGGTCCGAGACGACGACCTTGGCTCCCTCGGCGGCGAAGAGGAGGGCGCACGAGCGGCCGATACCCTGGGCGGCCTGCGAGTCGGAGCGAGTGTGAGAACAAGGGAAGTGGAAAGCAGGCGATGAGGCGATGAGGGCCGCGGGACGAGAGGAAAGTGGGGGATCAAAGGAGAACCGGCAAGCGCGAGTTGGTCAGTTCGGGGGCGCACGATGAGCGCGTAGGAACGGCACGCACGCCAGTGATGACTGCGACCTCACCGGCGAGGAGGCCCTTGGGGTGCGAGGCGGAGAGCTGGCCCTGGACTTGTTGGAGGCGGTTCTGGGCGGACATGGCGGCGCGGGTTGTTCGTGTGCGGTGTGTGTGGGAGTAGTGAGGGTAATGGAGTGCTCGAAAGTGACGAGTTTGAGGGAAAGAGAGAGCGAGCCGAAAGAGCGTCGAGCAGCCGGACAAGAAGCCGGAGACGCGGGCCGGGACAACCTGCTCCGGGTAAATCCAGCGTCTAGTAATCGACACATACAAAAGGGGAATAGTAGTGAATGCTAGTTGCGACACAGAGAGAGGGCGAGCGAGGCGAGCGACCCGCGGAACGAGCGAGGTGGAACAACAGGTGTGCGAGTGATGCGTATGCACACAGGGCGTGCGAGAGTGTAAGGGCGTGTGTCAACTCCACCACATGCCACCGCGGTCGTGCGCGTGCTCGTCCACCATTCGCCTCTCTCCTCCCGACCCTTCGTCTGCCTCGTCCTCCTCCTCCTCCTCCTCCTCCTCCTTGATCGCAGGCTCATGCCGCGCCCCACTGCCAAACTCCTCATCCCCGCGCCAATCGCCCTCGTCTTCCTCCTCGCGACGCCCCTCGTCCTGCCTTCCAACCACACTAGCCTCGTCGTCCTCCTCGTACCCATCATCAAACTCGTCCCCCTCTCCTCCTCCCCAATCCGCACCACCTCCACCCGTCCTCAACCCCAACCGTCTGAACCATTCCTCGTCGACGCCAAACTTGTCCAGCTCGAGGTCGTCCGCCGTGAAACTGTACTCCCCGCCTCCTTCCGCTTCGGCGTCGTCGTCGCCGTCGGGGTCGGAAAGGTCGGGCGAAGTGGAGGACGAGAAAGCAGCGTCGGCGCAGGTAATAGTCGCCGAGCGGAACATCTCGAGATCCGCGTTCCGCGGCCTCCGCTTCCTCCTCGCTTCTTCCTCCTCGTCCCGCTCCGCCTCTTTGAACTGCAACCTCGGAGCCGGAGCCGGAGCAGGGGCAGGCGAGTCCCGCCCCTCGCTGCTCTCCTCGACGCCCGACCAGTCGCCCACCCCTTGACCGACCACGCTCGGCGGCGCGCTAGGCCACGCACTCGCGTACCCGCTCCCTCCACTCGCGCTCGCGTACCCACTGCCGCGCGAATCCTGCCTCACCGGTCCAGCGACAGACGAAGAAGGCGGAGGAGGCAGAACCCCCGCAGCGGTACTCGACGCAAGCCACTCGAGGATCCCATCGAGATCCGTCTGCCCCGGTACCGCATCCGGCTCGTTCCTCTGACTCGCCGCGCTCGCACTCGCACTCGAGGGCGTTTGAGTCGCACCCCGCGCGGGAGCGAGGTCCAGTCGTTCAAGCGCGGAGGTCGCAGAGACGGATTGCGCGACGGACGGGGCGGCGCTTTCGTAGGCCGAGTAGTTTGACGAAACGGGTTCGAGCGGATAGCCGTAGATGGCTGGATGCGCGTTGGTGGCGCCGAGGTCGAAGATATCGCTCGAGGCGGCGGAAGAGACCGGATCGACGGGGTTGCGGTACTCTGTCGTCTCGGCAGCCGACGCAGGACCCGCTCCCGCGAACGCAAGCGCAGAGAAATCGAAGCCCGAATCGGAGGGGACGGAAGGGGGCGGTTCAGGGGCGGAGAAGAACGATTCGCCTTCCGCGCCATACATCGGTGCGAGGGAGACTGCTGGACGGGAGGGTTCGGGTCCGAGGACGTAGGATGCGACGGCGGGGTCGATTGAGGGGAGAGAGGTCGAGAGAGGGTAGTCCGAGAGGGAGGGGTAGGACAAGTCGCCCATTGCGTTGTCGAACCCGCTTGCGCCTTCGAGGGACGCCTTGAACCGCTCGAACTCTTCGTAGTCTGGGTTTGAAGTCTGCTCGGGCGTAGAGTTCGAAGGAACGGGTTGCTGGTGCTGTGGCGAAGGGACGGAGGGAGAAGCAGACGCAGAGGAGGAAGCGACGGCTTGAGGAGGAAAGTCGCGGAAGAAGAAAGCGGAGGCGAGCTGCTCATTCGTCAACTGCGGTGTCGCAGGGCGAGGTGCGGAAGTTGCGAGGTCGGGCGAGAAGGCGGGAGGAGCGGGAGCGCGAGAAAGAGGAAGAGGATTGGGAAGCTGGAACTGCTCTTGCGGGCGCAGAGTCGGAAGGTGGGGAAGCACGAGGTCGGACGCGCTGGGAGGAAGTGGAGGGAGAGGCGGAAGCGGCGGAGTCGGCGCCTCAGTCTTGACGACCCCTCCACCCGAACCCGACGGCGACGGCCTGTTCGAACCGCCTTCGCCGCGCTCTTTGTCATGAGCAAGTGGCGACGGAACATGGTGGTGGTGGTGCTCCTTCGGCGTGTGGTGCGGGTAGGGAGAGTACGCGGCCGAGAAGTGCGTCGGGTGGTCAGCGAGGTGCCCGTGAGCCAGGTCGTGCGGCTTCTTGTCCTTGGCCGAGGAGCTCTTCCTCGAGATGCTCGTGGGCCGCGACAGACTCTTCTTTCTCCCGACAGTCGCCAAGTCCTCCTCAGACGCGACAGACGAGGCAGAAGGACCGGCGGGGTTCGTGCGGTGCGAGGTGGAAGGGGCCGACGAGACGGATCCGTGCGATTTGGTTGAGGACGGACGGCGGACGAGCGAGATGGACTGGAGGTCTTTCGCGCCGTTCGGAAGCGCCTTGAGCAGGACCTCGTGGGCTGCGCCAAATCGTGGAACGCGAAGTCAGTCTTGCGATCTCACGCAAAGAATGCAAGAAGCTGCCGACGCACTGTCGACCTTGTCCTGATTGTGCACGCAAGTCCTGTGCGAGTTCGTCGCCCGCCTCAACTCGCGACACTCTGCACAAGCCGTGACGGGCCGTCCGCGCTTCTGGATCTCGCGGAGAGGGCGGTCTGCATGCGTGCAGTTGGCTTGCCGGTGGCCTTTGATGCAGCTCTCGCAGCTGTACTACGGGTCGCAAAGGAAAAAGGGTCAGCTTGAATGGACGGGCGGGTGACCCTCGAACAAAGCCCGTGCGGGAAGGCGGGTGCAAGGGGTGTCCCACAGCTCAGGGGCGGTTGCGATCGCGGCAGTGATGCTGGGGTGGGCTGAAAAAGAGCCTGGCACGCACCTTGACGCCGTCGATGATCATCCTGGGCGAGGGCGCAAAGACCGCGATGAAAACGGATGAGAGGAACAGGCGGCGGGTGAGGCGGACGAGGGAGCACGCTGGCGGGGTCGATGGTCTTACAAGGTGCTGTATGAAAGACTGGGCTGCTCAAAAGAACGCCCAGAGGGGGCGAGAGGTCGAGGCGCTCTGCTGATGAGAAGAGGCGGGGTCGACGGGGGTCGACAAGAGTCGCTGGGCTGTGAGCGCGTGCTATTGGCGGTCCATGGCGTTCATACAAGCGACCAGGGCAAGCAGCAGCCCGCCCTCGAGAGGACGGGGATGAGAGCGTGCGGCGGCGGAGGTGTGGGCGCGGTTTGTGCAAAGGTGCGCCTGTCATCGCGCGGCACCTCAGCCCCGACGTCCACGCTACGGAGGGGGCTGAGGATCATGCTATAGCTGCAGAACGCTCCTTGCGACCGTTTTATCCACACAGATCGCTCCGCTACACCCCCGACGACGCTGTACACCGCCGAAACCCTCCTCATCAGCTTGCGAGTGCGCCTGCCCACTACAAAGGTGCGCATGCTCGAGAAGATCGTCGGACGGACAGGGGTGGACTGGAGATTGAGGTGCGCATGCTTCCAGGCGCACTTTCGGCGCATAGTGCGCCTGGATTGGCGTATGAGGAGGCGTGGCCGCTTCAGGGGACCTCTTCCCGCCCGCTTTGAGGTCCTGCGGGATGCTAGGCTTGATTGACCTGCTCTCACTGAGTCCTAGCATGTCCCGTCGACCTCGAGGACCTTGACACTCGGTCGTCCTCCGCTTCCGTCGCTCTCCTGCGTCTCACCTCTCTGTCCCGCCGCAAACCCCCGCAGACTTTGCTGCACGACAGCTTACAGGCTCAGAGCATAGCTGAGGCCCCGCTCCAGGCCTAGCGGAGGACTAGGTTGCGTGTTGCAGGCGTCCAAACAGCGACACACCTCGGTCGGCGGGAGACAGGGGTTGTTGTACAATTGACGTGCGCGTATGGAAGCGCATTTACACTACTATTATGCGCATATGCGCCTCCACTATGCGCATCTGCACGCGCACTTTCGAGCGCGAACGCTCTGTCGGACTTCTCGCTGGACGAGTCGCCTCGAGCACACACGCATGGTCAGTAGCTGCAATGTTAGAGTGTTTGCCTCAATTTCGAGCGATTTGAGCCACAAAGAAAGCCTGCAGAGAGCATGCGCGTCGGTAGGCGCACCTTTGTAGGTACCGGTGTGGGCGGGAGGAGAGGAGGAGAGAAGGGCACAACCCCGGTGTCGGCGGCAGCTGGGGCTGTCTTTGCGCTCTCGAGCACTTCACTGCAGTCTGTCGGGGACAACGGCGGTCGCAGAACACACAATGCGAGTCGCCTGGGTTCGCAAGCGTCCTTTCAACCCGTTTCAGCCTATCCCCCGTCCCGCCGACGTCCTTGAGCCGCCTCTCATCCCGCGAGATGCTGTGCCGATAAGGTCTGTGCGAGCGGAGGCGTGGCGGCGTCGCAGCGAGAGGTGAGGCAAGTAAGGTGAGTCGTACGAATGAGCCGTTCACTCCGCCTTCCGCCGATCTCGTTGAGTTGCTAGCGCCTGGCGGATCTCCGTTCGGTGTGAGACAAAGCTGCGAGCAAGAGCAACAGGTCAGCAAAGCGTGACGGAACGTCGTGAGGGGAGAGAGGGTCACAACGCACATTGTCGCCAACCCAATCAACCCCGCGACCGCACCCACCGCAAAGTGCTTGCCCGTCTCCAGCAAGTCGCCCTTCCGACCGCCAACGCTCTGCCCAAGCATGACCTGCTCCGTCCAGACGTCTTCGCTCCTTCGGCAGACGATCCCTCCGACGACGAACACGACGACCGTGGCGAATGACGGCGTCCATGCTCGCCAGTCGAGGTTGTCGGCAGTTCGTCGACGCTCCTTCTGCCGACCCTGCCCAGGCTCCTCACCCTCAGCTTCGCCCGTCTTCCCCTTCTCATCCTGCCGCAACGCGTCCCCGAAGTACCGCACCATAAACACCGTCGAAAATGCCATCCTCATCGCCATATTCACACAATTCGCCACCACCAACCCCTCCGCTCCCATTCCCCACCTCCCAATCGTGACCCAGACACTCACCGCAAAGCCCGCCGCGCAAATGACCATCCATGCCGCGCCCCGCTGGATCCAGTGCGCTGGAGCGACGGATTGGAAGAAGGCTTCGGTTAAGCCGTTGAAGGCTAGGAAGGGGAGGGAGAGGGCGTAGGTGCGCAGGATGGGCGAGGCGGAGGTGCGTGACCAGCGTGGGCCGAGGAGGAGGTGCAGGAGGGGAGTGGTGTAGGCGGGAGCGAAGAAGATGAAGATGAGCGTGAGATGGGTGTAGAAGAGGAGCAGGAGGCGGAGGTAGGAGGCGGCCGAGGCGAGGGCGGAAAGCGGAGGCCCGGCAGGTTTCGGTGTGGATTCGGCGGAGGACGACGCGGCTTCTGGCGACGCGGAGTCGTGAACCGTTGTCGATGCGAGGGAGGAGAAGTAGAGCCTGGAGGATTCCTCGAGCGGTTGGAAGAGGAGACGGGCGACGAGAGAGCCTGGTCGGAAAGTCCGTCAGTCCCGCCAAACCCGCCTAGATGCTTCTCCGCACTCACCGTAGTTCAGCGCCACCGCATACCCTCCCATGTCTGCCGTACTCCCGAACCTGCCAATCGCCAGCTTGTCCGCCTCCGTAAGCAGCTGCTTCACCACGCTTTGCTTCGTCAACACCCAGCCGAGCTCCGTGATACCCTGGTCAAAGAACCGCCCGTCGACTTTGCGCAGGCTGAGCGACGGTGATTGGGTCAACGTGGAAGACCGCAAGATCCAGGCGAAACCCGCCCAGATGGTCAACGAATAGACGAGCTGGCCGATCCCATACCCGAGCAGCGCCTCGTCCTCCGACACGATGCGCACAGTGACGAGGGTCCCAGTCGCCTTCGTGAGCATGGCGAAACCCTCGACTTTGACGCGTTTCGAGGTGAAGGTCTGCCAGTCTTGCAGTGTGCGAAGGTAGAGCGGCTCGAAGACGAGTTCCGCGAGGGTCGAGAGGCCGTAGAGCGCGAGTGTGGTGCTGTAGTATGCTGGATGCGGAGTCGGGACGACAAAGCGGGAGTAGAGGAAGAAGGCGAGAGCGGCAAGAGGGGAGAAGAGGGTCGGAAGGAGAAGAGTTTGTTGCTGGAGAACAGCGGCGTCTGCATTCTCGCCTCGTCGTGTTCGCTATTCGAAG
This sequence comes from Rhodotorula toruloides NP11, assembly GCF_000320785.1. Classification (NCBI taxonomy): domain Eukaryota; kingdom Fungi; phylum Basidiomycota; class Microbotryomycetes; order Sporidiobolales; family Sporidiobolaceae; genus Rhodotorula; species Rhodotorula toruloides. The sequence goes on along the minus strand of NW_015622980.1, from coordinate 132,739 downwards.
CGTCAGCCCATTGGAAGAAAGGGGTCTGAAGAGAGGAACTCACGACCACCGCCCCTCGAATACCCTCCCTCACGAGGAACAGCACCGTCGCCATTAACGTGTCGAGCTGGATTGTCGCAATGCCGAACGCCTGCGGTGCCGTCGACCGCAACAGCAGCTGGTTCAGCGCGAAGGAGAACAGTCGAGAGCCGAGTTGGAGGACGAAGAGAGAGGCGCCCGCCCCGAGTGCAGACGAGCTGGACGGTGTGCCAGCCATGCTATACGACTACCTTAACCTTCGCCGTGCTCCAGCATGCGATCTCAGCAGGTTGAGCAGGGTGGAGGAGGCAGACTTGTCGACCCCCCACCTCTTCGACCTGAACACCTCCCTGGCATCGCTCACACTGCTTGCCTGGGGCTGAGAGTCGCTGAAGCTTGACCCTGAGCCTCTCGAAGCGTACCTGTCGAGCGCAAACAGTCCACAGCACTCTGCACCCTTCCACAGCACCCTCATCTCCTCTTCATCTTCCGACGGATCAGCCTCTGCGAAGACAGACTGCAGGTGTGTCAGTAGCCCCTCAGCGCGACCCAAGCTTTTACTGACTGCACAGCCTGCCCACCAGCCATGTCCGACCCTTCCCTCGCCGACAAACCGCTCTCAGAACTCAACGACCACGATATTGCCTCTCTCACCGCCGCTCTAAAAGACCAAGAGGCAGCGCAGCGTCCGCTGGTCGGCCAGCTTGAACCTCTGGATCATCTGCGAGACGAGTACGCACGAGGGTCGGGCGTGTTTGTTGCCAAGATTGATCGGTTGAAGCAGGATGGATGGACTGGGTTGAGACGGGCGAGGGGAGACGGGGATTGCTTCTACCGCAGTGCGTTACCCTTCGTTCACGTCGCTCTCGGGCGGAGATAGGCTGACGCCGCCCATTCCGCCAGGCTTCATCTTCTCCCTCCTCGAGACCTACCTCCCCCTCCACGCTTCGCACTCGCTCTACCTCCTCAGCAAGTTCTCAAACCTCCTACCCCTTCTCACGGCATGCGGATTCGAGCAGATGGTCTGGGAGGACTTCTGGGAGCCGCTGCGGGACTTGCTGTACCAGATGGGTCCGGAAGAGAAGGACGGTGGGAAGAGGAAAGACGGGATGGAGCGATTGACGCGTGATGGATTGATGAAAGCGTTCAATGATGCGGAGACCAACAGGTGCGCCGCTTGCAGGACTCACGCGCTTCTGTGCTCACCGCTCTCCGCAACGCAGCTGCATCATCGTCATTCTCCGCCTCATCACGTCCGCCTACCTTCGCACCCACTCCGACGAATTCTCGCCATTTCTCTTCGCCCTCGAAAACGACCCTCGCTTCGCGGCAGATGGCGGCATCACGATGAAGGATTTCTGCGAACGGGAGGTCGAGGTGAGTCGGCGACCCGGACATGTCATGCCCAGAGAAGGCGCTATCGGTGCTTATCGACGCATGCATACCGACGATCTCTGTTGACTCTCTCGCCGCTTCCGCTACAGGCCGTCTCGCGCGAAGCCGACCACCTCGCCATCACCGCCCTCACGCGCGCCCTGCACGTCCCGCTCCGCATCGCCTACCTCGACCAGTCTTTGATGCCGTACGGCTGTGGCGGGGAACAGGAGACGGGCGAAGTCAACTTTGTCGAATTCGAGGAGGAGGCGATGAAGGAGGGTGAGAGGGGTGTGGAGGGGGCGCTGCTGTACCGTGCGTTCGGCTTTTCCTCGCTCTGCGGTTACTCGCGTGATGCGCTCCCGAGCTGACATCGCGCATCGAATCGCAGGACCAGGGCACTGTGCGTTTCCCACCTTGCGCTTCAGGCGGCCAAGACTCAGCTGACCTCTCGCTCTCACCCGCACAGACGACATGCTCTACCGGTGACTCCGTCCCTGCCAATATAGAAGATCAAGCCTGAGCGCTGCGACAGTCCATGGAAGTCCGTGCAGCCCTCAACGCCATCCGTCCGCGCCGTCAATGAACCCAAACCTGCGGCGTCCGCTTCGCTGCATCCGTTCGCTGCGTCTTCGCGTTCCTTCCACACTCCCACAGAGGCGGCGACAATGCCTCGCCGTGCGTCCTTCGCCCGGGGCTCCTCCAACACCGCTTTGACCTTCCCAACGCCCGCTCGCACCTCTCTCTGCTTCTGGCGTGTCGATTGGCACATCTGTCACTCGCTCATCCACTCTTCGCTGACCACCGCACGCCTGATTCGACTGCTCTCGCTCGATCCATCTCTTGCTGTTCCTCTCGCCTCTCCTACTCGAGCGTCGCGAGCACCATGCCCTTCCCGCCTCTCGTCCTGACCCGAGATCTCCTGGTCCGTGCACCCCTTCCACGTCTCCCCTGCCTCTCCTCGCACTCATACTCACACGTTGCCCCAAGAGGCACTTCCGCAAAGTCCCCGCGCACCAGACCGCCCTCTTGAGCGTCGCAAACGCCTTCCTCGCGCTCCTCACTTGGACGGACAATCCTGCTTCGGCAGCAGTGCGGTCGATCTTCCTCCCTGCGCTCACAGCCTCCGACGCCCGACCTACGTCCGCATCCTCAGCAGCACTAGACACGCACCTCCTCACCCTCTTCTCAACCGAAACGCCTCAACTGGTCCTTCTGCAGACTGTGCCGACTATCGAGCAACTTGAGGCGGCGTGGAGGGAGGGCCAGATGGTAGGCAGGGTGTTTGTTGGAGCGGCGTTGAATGCCGAGTTGGAGAGGGCGAGGGAGGAGGATGCGAGGGACGAGGTGGCGAATTTGTCGAGTGAGTTCCAGTGCTGGCGCTGCGGAGGGGTAGGGAAGTGCTGATGAGTGTGCGGCGCGCGCAGTCATGGTCATCGCTACGCTGGCGTACGAGCTCGCGCACTGGATCTACGTCAAGGTTCGTCCTCGCTCCCCTCCCCTCCCCTTACTCTCGCTAACTCCAACCCCGACGTCGCACAGACTCACGGCTACACCCCACCGGACTATTTCTCCGACACCTCTTCCCTTCGTACAACACACACGACGCACTCCATCTCCGTCTCCTCGATCCACTCCTCCGGGTCCGGCAGCGGGACGCTCCTCGTCCCACACCGCAACAAAGACGATGTCGGCACGCGCGCTGTCCTAGCGTTGTTGGGCTACGACCTCGAGCTCCTCACCTACGCGATTGGGGACCGCCAGCTCATCAAACGGAGGTACCCGACTCGTCGTTCGCCGGTCCTTACGCCGCCTATCTTGTTCGCCCTGATTGGGGACACAGCGGGCGGGATCCTCGATTGTACGAGTATGCCGCCGACGGTCAGCGGGATGGTACCCCCTCACAAAGGGGGAGACTCGATGTACGCTGTTACGAGCGTCCTCACGCCTGCTGGGTTGGCCAGGGTGCATGGGAGTTGTGTAGTCCATGGCGGAGCGGGCGATGCGGGAAGCGTCAAGGTTAGTCTGGAGGGGGGGAGGGAGGAGGGGGAGAAGGTGTTCGCTTGAGAAGCCGGCGGCAGGATCGTTCTTTCACCCACCCACCAGACACTCGTTTTCCGTATCGTGCGTTATCACCAGCGTTCAGTCTTAGCATTCCATGCAGTATTCAGTCGTTTCAGCAGTCCAGTTGACGCGAGGGTGAAGGACGTCCTCCTGGCCTGCGCGAAGGGAACGAGCCGAGCCCGCGATGGTCGAGCGCGACGGCAAGCGTAAATGAGACGGAGCTAGGGATCAGATAGATCGTGCGAGCGAGCGGAAGCGCCAACGGCTAAGTTAGCGGGGGCCAAGCGAGCGCGAGAGAGAGCGGGCGCGGAGAAGCAGGGTTCGACGAGGGCGAAGACGGTGCGAGAGGGCAGGACGGGCTCGTCAGGCGTCGTACAGCGTCGAAGTACGTCGAACGAGACGCTGCGAACAGCAGAAAGAGCAATGGAAGCGTCCGAAGAAGCTTCCCTCTCCTCCTCCTCGAACCCCCTTCGCGCGAGTCCATCTTCTCGAAACACGCTAATTGCACGCGTTCGCTCGGAGCAATCACCGATGCCGGGCGATCCCTCCGACTCGCTCGCTCGCATGCTTGTTGGCTGTTCCCTTCTCGCGGGTCGGTCTACGGGCAGCTCTGGCTCGAAGGAGACAAGCTGGTGCGGAGGCGTGGGACTTCTCGCGGCTTGCAGCGGCTGGTCAGAGAAATGTGAGCGGTGTCCGTGCGCAGACAGACGGGACGAGACTGAGCAGAGAGAGCAGGGGAGCGGAGGGAGAGAGGGTAGCGAGATTACGAGGCAGTTTGTATTCAGTTTGTATTCACTTGTCGTGGTTGTATTGGCCGTGGCAAGTCTCTCGTTCAGAATGACAAGCCTCGACCTTGGAGCGGCCTTTGTGTTGGCGCTGCTCACCGCTTCCCACTTGCTCTCGTGCTGACTTGGCTGGTGACTGGCTTGTGTTCGTGGGACTCGCTGTTGACCGCAGATCGACCGACTCGCGCCGCGCCACTTCCTCCCGCTCTCGCTCACTCGCCCTTCCCCGATCAGCACATTCCCTCTCATCGCTCCCTCTCACACCGCGCCCAGCCACTCTGACAGCACAGCAGCACTCGCACAAGCTCACCCACACCCACACTCGAACGAACGAGCGAACAGCGACGAGCGAGTAACCCCCACCCACCCCCTCTCGAACCTCCTCTCCGCCCGGACCCTCGTTCGCTCGCTCCCGCACTCAGCCAGGCGACTCGCGTGTCTGTCGAGCAGGCGCACACTCGCGCAAGGATGTCGGTCATCCAGAAGCAGCCGCACCAGCCGGACCAGCCCGCCTTCTCGTCTTCTTCGTCTTCGCGAACAGGCACCGCCGCCGCCGTCAACGGGTTCGACCCTTCGTGCGTCTCGCGCTCTGCCTCGCGCAACGGGCATCCACAGCCGCACGCGTCCCCGCTGCTGTCGGCACCGTTGCCGCCGGCGCCTGGGGCGGGAGGGAGCGGGAGCGGGTCGAGTTCGCCTGGACTGGGGGTCAGGCCAGCGATGGACCGGATGCCCTCGACGCTGGGTGACACGCCCGTCGCGACCAACTCGGCGCTGAACAAGGCCGCGTCCGCCTCGTCGAGCATCTACCAGCGGTGCAGTACCGTCCGCGACAGGCTGTACCGCGTGCCCGACTTCGAAGACCGCTTCCTTCGCACCGATACCGACTCGTCCCTCCTTTCCGCCTCGTCCTCCTCGACTCCCACACCCACCCTCTCCCCCGCCCTCGGCGCATCGACCTCCACCTCCCCGCCCGACTTGACGACCCAAACCGACCCAGTCTCGCAAGTCCTCTCCGTCCTCCGCCTCGGCTCGTCCCTCTGCTTCCTCTTCAACCAGCTCGGTCATCCACACCAACTCGACGTCAACCCTCAAGCGACACTGAGCAACCTCAAGGCGTGTCAGAGGGGCGCGGCGCACTTCATCATGGCTTGCAAGCAGGACTTGAAGTGGCCCGAGGAGGATTTGTTTGCGGTCAACGAGCTGTATGGGCAGGATACGAACGGCGTCGTAAAGGTGAGCGGGCATTTCGGAGGTTTCGCTCGCTCGCGTGTGCGCGTGCGGCCTTCTCGGGCGCAGCGACTGATGCAATGCTCGCACGATGCTTTGCAGGTCGTTCACACGGTCACCAAGCTCCTCGACCTCCTCGAATCGCAAGGCGTCCTCCTCCCCCCTCCCGCCGACACCTCCCCCGCCCAACCTCAACCAGGACCGTCGGACGAACGCTCGCTCGTCGTGCGCGAGATCCTCGATTCGGAGCGAAAATACATGCAGGACCTCGAGGTGTTGCAGGTTCGCTCCACCCCTCCCTCCACCCCTCTCCTTCCACGCTGACGCTGACAAGGATGGTGCGGGATGGAACAGGACTATCAACGCCAGCTTCAGATGAACGATATCCTGACCCAGGACCAGATCCATTCGCTCTTCATCAACCTCAACAAGCTAGCCGACTTTCAGAGGAGGTTCCTCATTGGTGTTGAGACGAATGCGAGCTTGCCGCCTGAACAGCAGAGGTTCGGGAACCTCTTTTTGCAAATGGTGCGTTTTGCTCTCTCTCCCCTCCCCGAAATTCTCGTACGCTTCGCGTCGTAGTTTGCGAGATCAGTTCTGAGGCGAACGGAACTGACGGATTCTCGCGCTCGCAGGAGGACAACTTTGCTTGCTACGAGCCGTACTGTGCGAACTTGACGAACGCGCAAGACCTCGCCATAGCAGAGAATGCCGCTCTTTCGGTGCGTCTCGCCTTGCTCTTTCGCGCGCGTGGAGGCTGATCGGACGAAACGCGCAGAAACTCGGCCATGTCCTCGACCCGGTGTCGGAGCTCGCGCCGCTGCTCATCAAGCCCGTTCAGCGGATATGCAAGTACCCGCTGCTCATCTCGGTGCGTCTCTTCTCCATTCCACTTCCCGCGATTCCAGCTGACCTTCCGCCCTCGCGCGCACTCACAGCAACTGCTCAAGAACACGCCCGACACGGGTCCCTTCTACGACGAGCTCAAAGCCGGTCTCGAGTCGATCATGCGCGTGACGGACAAAGTCAACGAGGAGAAGCGGCGCAAGGACAATGCTCAAGCGGTTGACGACCTCGCCCGCCGCGTCGAAGACTGGAAAGGCCACGACATCAATTCGTTCGGCGACCTCTTGCTCCAAGAGACGTTTGTCGTGATCAAGAGCGACAACGAGCGCGAGTACCACGTTTACCTCTTTGAGCGCATTATTCTGTGCTGCAAGGAGGTTACGGCGCAGGGGAAGAAGGACAAGAAGAGTAACTCGTTGCTCAAGAGGCCTCCGAGCCAGCGCATCAACAAGCTTCAGCTCAAGGGCCGCATCTTTGTCAACAACATCACCGGCGCGTCGCAGGTTCACGCAAGAAGCGGTGCGTTCCTTTCCTCGCCCGGATTCGTGTGCCCGAACTGACTCGCTCGCCCCTTTGACGTGCAGGCCAGTACCTCCTCGAAGTTCGCTGGCGCGGCGACGTGGCCGAGGAGGCTTTCACGATCAAGTGCCGGACGGAGGAGCTGCTCAAGCAGTGGCAGAAGGCGATCAACAAGGCGGTCGAGGAAGCGCCTACCCGTCGTCGCGCGCACCACCTCTCGTCAAGCCGCCGCTCCGAACGCAGCGTCCACTCGCCCGCCTCGCAGTTCCCCCCAACGCCCATGTCTGAATACGGCCCGCTCGGATCCGCCGCGTCGTCCGTCTACTCGTACCACACGACTGAGTCGAGCTTCGCTTCGCCCGCGAACGGCGTATACCCCCACGGCCACCCGTACGGCTCGCTCCACGCCGCTCACTCGCCTTACCCTCCTTCGCACAGCGGTCCCGGCACGCCCCATCTCGGCTTTGACGACGACCACCACGACGACGGCCACTCGGCGGGCTTCTATGAGCCCAGCGAGTCGGGTCGCCCGACACCCTCGATGCGTCGCGGACCCGTCACGCGCTCGCTCCCCGCCGAACAGCGCCAAGACGGCTACGCCGCCGGCGCGCCTCATCGTCCGCGCGCGCAGACGGAAGACTCGTCGTCGAACTTGATCAACCAGTGGCGGAACCAGACGCCCGGTCAGCCAGGGACGCCGAACCTCCCTTCGCAGCCTTTGCGTGGGATGTCGTCGACCTCGAGCGTGAACGGGACCGGCGCAGGCGCGGATGCCCAGTCGCTTCGCAGCTCGGCGAGCAGTCGACAGTTGCGGAACAAGCAGAGTACGGAGTGGGGCGGACCGGGGTCGATCACATCCAGTCCGGCGTTGAGCAGCTACTCGCGCTTGCCGACGCAGGAGGAAGAGGTCACGCCTCGCATGGGACCTGGCGCGCCTGTCCATCGCCAGGCATCGCATCAGTACCCTGCGCAGAACGCCGCCGCCCCGCCCATGTTGCGCAACAGGTCGGCTTCGTCGCCCAACATCTACCAGACGCAGGACGGGAGGATCCCCGACTCGCCGCAGATGCCCGACGGGATCGACCAGGCGTATCATGCCGGCGGCGCAGCGAAAGCGGGCCAGCGCGGCGTCGGGACCCATTCAGGCGGGACGATCTCGTCCATGTCGGCATCGTCTCAGCAGAAGCGGTCGAGTACCGCCTCGAGCAACGCGACGGATCGCTCGTCCGCCACCTCTGCGCACTCGTCGAGCGCGTTGCCGTACGCGAGCGCGAACGGACGCGGTGGACTCGTCTCGCCTCCCGCCGCAGCCGGCGCCGCCTCTGCCGTCCGCGTCAAAGTCTACTTTGGCGAAGACGCCTTTGTTGTCGTCGTGCTCGACAACGTTTCGTACCCGGACCTCGTCGAGAAGGTGCTCAAGAAGATCCGGATGTGCGGAGGCGACAAGGCGCGCGTCGAAGGTTCGGCGGTCAGGCTTCGCTACCGTGACGAAGACGGCGACAGGATCTTGATCACGAGCGAGGAGGACGTCTCGATGGCGTTCGAGACGGCTAGGGTCATCCATGCCGACAAGGCTGCGAGCGGCGCGCCGCTCGAACTCGTCCTCTACGCCTCGGTCGACGGGCAGTGAGCCCCGCGCACTCTGGCCACCCTCTTCAGCACCGACACCGATACCTTCCACCGCACGCATACCCCTCTTCCGTCGATTTCGCTCGCTTTTCATTCCCCCGACCAAATCGTACATACCCATACTCTCGCCCTCGCCTTTCGCTTCCGCCTCGCCGTATCATACCTCGGCTGCGCCTCGACTGTACAGTCCCACCACCTCTTGCCTCAACCCGTCGTCCCACCCTAGTCGTTCGCTTCGTCGCCTTCAAACCTGTTGCCTCTATACTCTTCCCTTCCCTCATTCCTCGCACGCGCTCTCGGCTTGACAACCAGATCACCCGGGCTCTCGTATGTAAGTTGGCGGTTGTATTTGTTGCTCGCTTTTCCCCGCCCCGGCGCCGCTTGTTCCCTCCCTACCCCTCTTCTCTCCTCCTCCGAGCGTTTCTGTGTTCTGTGCCCTCTCCTTCTTCTTCCGCCCTCATAGACTCCTCGACGCAGAAATCACAGACCGAGTTTACTAGCACTCTTTCCGTCTCTCGCCCGGGACTCGAAGAAGAGGAAACGCTTGTTGCAAGGAGAAGGGGGAGGAGGAAGAGGAGGGGAGGGGAAGGGGAAACGGCTCATTCCCGAAAGATGATAAGAGTTGGTGTCTCCGCAGCGTCCCAAAGGACTCGGAAATTTGGGTATATTGGTAGTAATCACGGCCGTTTTCCCCTTCCCCTCCCCAAGTAGCGGAGCAAGTAAAGGCGGGAGAGGAGAAACCTGTGAGAGGGAAAAAGGTATGTCAGATCACTTCTATCAGAACCCCTGCATGCGTTTAGGCTTCGGGACTGTCAAACTGGATCTGTGGATGATCTGGCACTGTCGGATTCGAGCGACTCCCGAGGGAGAGGCTCGCCTGCTTGACGCCCTTGACGCGAGGTGCGTGACGAGGGCGGGCAGGGGACGTGCGTGTGTGTTGGGAGGAGGGGGAGGGACTGCAAGCGCACCTGTGTAGCGAGAGGAGACGGGCGAGGACAGCGAGGAGGGAGAAAAAGGTTCAGGTGTGCGGCGCGAGAAAGGGTGCGCCGGCGGTTGGAGCGTAGTAGCAGGGTCGAGCAGGGATCTGGTGAAACGGTAGCAGTCCTCGCAGGGCAGCCAGTGCGAAGTGAAGTGATGAAGAGGAGAACAAGGAGGGGACGCGGGACTTGGCCAGGAGGAGAGCGAGTCAGGGGGACGCTCCGGCTCCTCTCGACCCCTTCTCTCGCCGCAATCACTCGCCAGGACTCCGGTCGCCGCTGGTAATTCTCCGTCAGTACTCTTACGATACTTCTACAGCATCCGACAGCCCGCCGTTCAGTACGCTCTCTCGCCGGCGTCGGCCTCTCTCCCTCTCCGAAGTCGAACTTGGCCCCACCTCGCTCGTTCTCCTCGCTCTCTCGCTCAACCCACTCCTTGTCCTCCTTACAAACAACTAGAGACAACCTCGACATGTCCACCGCACAGGACCGTCTCAGCGCCGTGTCAGGCCAGCTCTCCGCGACCCACCCGCACGGCTTGCTCGCAGGCCAAGTCGCCATCGTCACCGGCGCAGCGCAGGGTATCGGCAAGGCTTGTGCTGTCCTCTTTGCAAAGGAGGGCGCAAAGGTCGTCGTGGCTGACCTTGACGAGGGTGCGTCTCGCTTCCGCCCACGGTCGACGGGACTAATCTCTCGAGCGAAGGCTGACCGTAGTTGATGGCGTTGCGCGCAGCCAAGGCCAACGCGGTCGTCGATGAGATCAAGAAGGCTGGCGGACTGGCGATCGGCGTCGGGGGAGACGTGACCGCGCCCGAGTACCCGAAGAAGCTTGTCAATGCGACCATCGAGTGCGTACCGCTCGCCAGTCTCACAAGGTCTCCACAACGACGAGATGAGAGACGCTGACCTTTGCCGGTAACCTATAGGGCGTTTGGCGACATCAACGTCGTGCGTCTTGCGGTCTCCGGCTGTCTTTCGCAGAGGCCTTTCCGTCCCGTGGCTGACTTCTGCTTGCTCTTTGCCCGCACAGCTCGTCAACATGGCCGGATTCACCGCCGACCGCGTCTGTCCCCTCCTCCCCTCCTTCCTCCCTCTCTTACTAACCCCCTCCTCTTGCGCAGATGCTCCACACCACGCCCGACGACATGTTCGAGCTGATGCTCAAAGTGCACAACACGGCTCCCTTCCGCTTGATCAAGGAAGTCGCGCCGTACATGCGGAGCAAGGACCCGAAGGACAAGGGGAAGAACAGGAGCATTATCAATGTTTCGTCGACTTCGGGGTGCGTGGTGACGGCTCGGATGAACCGGCTTGCTACACTGCCGTCGAGGAGCGTTAGCTGATGCCTTTTTGGTGTGGATTATTCGCACAGCTTGCACGGAAACGTCGGACAGGTTCGTCCTCTTTCCCCTTCTCTCGCCTTTCCCCCCTGCGCTCTCCTGCTCACGAAAACTGCACGCATTGCAGGCCAATTACGCCACTGCCAAGGCCGGCATTATCGGTCTCACCAAGACGTGCGTCTGCGCTTCCCTTCTCCTCCGCCGCTTCCTTTTTCTCCTTCTCCCGACGCGCTTATATTCTGATTGACTGACTTGCTCTCAATTGCAGTGTTGCTAAGGAGTGGGGTGAGTGTCTTTCCGTCAGGCTGTGGCCTTTTGTGCGGCGTCGAGGAGAAGAAGGAGGCGACCTTCCCAACCTGCGCTGCTAAGACTAGCTTTTCAACTGACACTGACGTTTCGCTCGTCGCCTCGAAACAGGTCCCTTCGGCGTCCGCTGCAACACCGTCGCCTTCGGGTCCGTCTCTCCCCTCTTCCTCCCCGCTCTTGCCTCTCCTCTACTAGTCCCGCTAAACCTCTCGTTCTTGCGCGCAGTTACATTACCACCCGCCTGACTCAGGCAAAAGAACTCGGCGAAGCTATTGTCGTAAACGGGAAGAGTGCGTCCTCTTTCCCCCCTTCCCCCTCCTCCTTCCTTTCCCCTCCCCGCTCACTCGCTACGCGCGCTCGCTCGCTCGCTCGCAGAAATCCCCCTCGGTATCCCCTCAAAAGGCTCGCACGCCCAAACGGACGACTCGCGCGTGCCCGACATCCCGCTCGGAAGGCCCGGGTCGCCAGAGGAAGGGGCTGCTGCATGCCTCTTTTTGGCATCGGGATTGGCCGCGTTTGTTAGTGGACATACGTTGGAAGTTACGGGTGGGCGTGGGTGAGTTGAAATGGTATTCGAGGAAAGGGGAAGGAGGAGGGAGGGAGGAGAGGACGGGTACGGGCGCTCTGAAAGGCTTGCTGACACCTTTCCGTGCTGTTCGTGCTTTCCGTGCGCAGAATCTAAGCAAGTCTAGGTGGACGAGGTGCCTACGTCGAGCGGGAGGCGGGGAAGGAGGGAAGGAAGAGCGAGGACAGGAGGGGTATGAAAAGCAGTACTTTGGTCTTTCGCGTCCGGGCTTCTGGTGTCGAGAAGAGCTATGAGAACCTAGAGCGCGGGAACGAGCGCGAAGAACTGAAGGGACAGCATGGGTGAGGGAAGCGAGGGGAGGAGGCGGAGGCTGAGGCTGAGCGGTTGCAGCTCAGCCACCGGCAGGGGATGGACCGCAGATTAGTGAATGAGCAGCAGCAGGAGTAGCAGTGTGAAGGATGTATGAGGAAAGCGCGAGGGAAGCGGGAGGAGGAGTCGGAGTACGAGCAACGACTATGCCGGCAAGAAATATTGAGGGAGCGGTGGTGTAACGAGCATGTACTTGTTCAATCGACATGCGTCCCGGGAGATGCCGCAGAGCCAGGTTAAGCGGAGGAGGAGAAGCGAACGGTTGACACTCTTCCTCCACACCGAGCTGTCGCGTCTTGACCCTTGCCCTTCCTTTACAGCTCCTCTAGGCCTGTCAGCGTGTCTGTAGCCCCGGCAGAAGCGTGTGGAAGGAGCAGGTCGACAGATTGATGAGAATCGCAAATCCGGGTGAACGGCACGCGGCGAGCTGCCGAGCCGCCAAGCGGGCGAGAGTACGTATGTAGCGAGCTTCAGCACGTCTCGGAACCCACAGAGCCCGAGCAAGTGTCAGGACGAGGAGCAACCCTTGTTCTCTGCCTCTCGCCTCCGCCCTTACCGCTCACTCTGGCTAGACTTGGCCAAGATGCAAGGCGAGCATCACCAGGACTCGCCTGCACGCTCACTGAAGCGCCCCGCGCCGCCCGAGTCGTCCTACACCTCCTCGCCTCCCCACAACCATCAGCCCGCTGCGTCGACCTCGGCAGATGCCTACACCGCTCCAACAGCCGCAGGCTCGAACGGACAGCCTGCGAAGAAGAAGATCACGCGGAGGAGACAGGTCTTGAGTTGTCGGAACTGTACGGTTCGGTGCGTTCTCCCTCTCGTCCGAAGTCGGTTCCCGCACGCTGAAATCGCTTCTTTTGCTTGTACGCTGCAGAAAGATCCGGTGTGAGAGGGAGGGAGGGCCGGGGACGCCGTGCAAGGCGTGCGAGAAGCGAGGGGAGGGCAGCTCGTGCGACAGCGGAGGAGCGCCTGGTTCGGCATCGCCTGGTTCGAATGGGTGGTGAGTCGCTTTCGCTCACTATTTCTCCTCACAACGTGGTTGACTCGTTTCCTTGCAGCGACGGCTGCGCCGCCCACCGCGCCGACCTCGAACGACGAATCATGGCCCTCGAAGCAGCTGCCCGAAGCGGATCGGTGTCGAACGAGGGAGAACCGCCGTTACGGCCGGCGTATGTAGATGGGCCAGATTCGGAGACGGAGGACGCGGCGATGACACTCGAGGACATAGGTGCGCTCGACCAGACCCCCAAACGGCTCTTCTCCCGCTTACCGTGCCCCTCCACAGCTGTCAATGTCCGAGTCGCAAATCCGGCAGCACGACGCAGTACCGCTCCCACGACTCCCTACCTCGGTACGGCGCAGCCCCTCCCAGCCGCCGCCGCAACATCGCCCGAACGCGCCTCCCTCCTCGTCCCCGAAATCTCGAAGCGCTTTCGCGGCGTCCTAACCGACCTCTACAACTCGCTCCCGTCTCAGCCAAAGATGGACTGGCTCGTCACGCACTACTTCAACTCGCTCAGCTGGTACTGGGTCGCCCACCATGCTCCGACGTTCCTTGCCGAATACGACGCTTTCCGACATCTCGTCGCCGAGGGCCGGCAACTCGAGGTGGACCCGCTGTGGCTGGCTGTACTCTTCCTAGTGAGTCGTCGATGCATGCGGGCGAGCAGGCCTGCTCTGCCTTGATCTGTTGCGCTCCGGTCCTTCGAAGACGTCACTAAGGGCGTTCCTGCAGACTCTCGCACACTCGGCCAACTCGCTCGAGTACCCCGGACCGACTTCCGACTTCACCGCCGACGAGCTTAATGCGATGATCCCGACTTTCTTCGAAGCAGCGCGAGCCGCTCTCGACTGCGGTGACGCATTCGGAACGCCCAGGATCCGCACGGTCCAGGCCATCGTCCTCCTCGGTCCTCTTGCGCTCAACTCGGGCGACCCAGGTCGCGTCGACGTCTTGACGCCCTACGTCGCAGCAACCGTCCGAGTCTGCCAGCACCTCGGCCTCGACCGCCTCGGCTCGGATCCTACCAAGATGCCAATGAGCGATCCTGCGCTCCGATGCGGGTCTAATACCCTACGGCGCGAGACGGCACTTCGACTGTTCCACGGCCTCCTCCACCTCGACCAAGTGATCTTCCGCGTTCGCCCTGTCCTCCCACTTCACCTCGTCGACTGCGCCTTTCCCGGTAACTTCGACGACCGAGATCTGCGCGGCGATGCGATCGTCCCGCCTCAGCCACACTCGGTGCGGACCATCGCTTCGTACGAGGTTGTTCGGTTCAAGACGGGCGCGATCCAGCGGCAGTATCACGAGCAGGTCGTCCTCGATCCCGAGTACGAGTACGCGACCGTCCTCAAGCATGATGCCGACTTGCGCAACTTGATCGACGAATACGAGCTGGAGCGGCCCGAGGCGAACGAGTCGATCAGCATGTTCTGGGCGCGCCTGTTCGCCCTACAGAACGTCCAGATCCGCCGTATCCGCGTCAACCGACCCTTCATGTCGCGAGGGTACCGCGAACCGGCTCTGCGGAAGTCAACCGACGCAGCGCTCGAAGCTGCCCGAGCGGTCCTTGAGACACAGAAGGAGCTGGACCGGACTCGCGCGCCGCTCGTCAAGGAGAGCTACCAGATCAACCACATCCAGGTCGCCGTCATCGTCCTTTTCTGCGGCATCTGGCACCAGGAAGACGCGAGTCCGAACGCTCCGAGCGCCGACTACCGCCTCATCAGCGACGCGTCGTTGTGCTTTCACCGCGCGCTTGGGTCGATCAGGGAGAGGGTCAGGATCGTTGCAAGGCAGAGCCTGCTGGTTGTGCAGTGCTTGTTCGAAGCGCTGCATGCGCGGTCGGCCACGGGTCGGAGGGAACAGTGAGTTGCGCAACTCGCTCGCTTCGCGCGGAAAGCTGACATTTCTCGTCGACAGCTTTGCGCAACTCCTCAAGCGCGTCTCCGTTGCCGTCACCGAGACAGAACGGCGCGCCGCGATTCAACCCGCTCAGAACGGCACCCAGCCTCACGCCTCCGTCCCCTACTCCGGCCAGGTCGCCCTCCCTGCGCCAGACCCCATCATCGGCGACGGCAGATCTCTCGTCCACGACGCGCCGCACCCAGCACCGTACAACCCGAACATGGCCGTCCCGCACTTTCCCTCCGCCGCCTCGACTGGCTCGGCAACGTCCTTCTCGCCGCACGAGGTGCAGTTCGGCGACTTGACGTCCGACTGGGGCATCGAGTGGATCGTCAACTGAAGGAGTGTCGGGAAAGGAGGGAGGAGGAGGATTTGCAGACATTCCGTCAGTCTTGTTGTTGTCGCCTTGCCGTCTTGATTCGTTCGTATGCGCGTCTCCGCCATCGCAACTATGCTCTCGTATCGTCTACACCTCGCATGCATCTTCAGAAGAGGAGTCTCACAGGCGCCGTTCCCTTTCTCCTCCTCTCGCTTCGTCCGCTATCTTTGGCCATCACGATGGCAGAGGGGCGCTCCGAGGTCGTGCTGCTGCCTGAGCGCTCAGCCAGGTCGTGCACCGAGGCGGGTCCCAGCTCTTATCGCTCGCTGCTCGCGCTGCCCAACTGACCTCCACCAACATCGGTTCATCAGTGTGCGAGGAGGAAGACCGCATGTGACAAGGTGCGTAGCTCGCTTGCTACGCTGCGTGGGTCGCTGACAGTGTTTTGCGCTTGCAGAATCTGCCGTGCGGCGCCTGTGTCAAGCGTGGGATGTCCTCGAGTTGTACCAGCGCCCCCACCAAGCGCAAGAAGCCAACGTCCGTCCAATCTTGCGTTCGAAGCAGGTGAGGAGCCTGATAGACATTCGTACTTTCACGCAGAGTCGACCCGGCACGCGAACTCGGACAACGACAGACTGCAGCACTCGAAGAACTTCGTCTCTTCCGCACGACTCTCGACTCGCTCAAGGCTCGCCTGCCGGCCATCGAGTTCTTCATCGCCAACTCGAACTTGAAGGACGAAGACTCGGCCGAACTCGACGCGATCGTGAAGACGTTTGGCGACCCGGTCACCGAGTTGACAGGTTCTCGAGAACCGCTGGCGTCTACTTCTACCGCTCCTATCGGCTCTGAACCCCCGACGAAGCGCACGAGGCTTCTACCGCCGAAGCAGGAGCCGGACGAAGGCGAGGCGGGAGTCGAGGCGAGCGTCAATCTCGAGTTCTTCGCTCTTGGTCGACCCCGAGTGTGGACAGAGTCGAATGTCGCGGCGGCACCCTCGAACGAAGACGATGGCCTGTCCTCGCCGTCGCATCGTCTCGCCATTCTTCCGCCTGAGGGTCAGCCCGAGTCGCCGGTCTCGATGTTCCCCAACGGACAGGCGCTCTTCGACGCTGCACCGACGCCCGACCAGGAAGACATCGTTTTCCACCAGGGACTCGAGCGCTATGGCTTCCACGTGAGCCAGCTAACCTACGCTGCCTACAATCAGGCTGATCTTTGTCTCATACAGCACGCCGTTGTCCATGCCCCGACCTTCTGGTCGCATCTCGCCGCCTTCCGAAACCTCGGCGACGACCGGTTCGAGCGTGCTTCGCTTGCGTGGCTGAGCCTTTACTTCGCTTTGCTGGCTGTCAGCGCGAAGTTGGTAGATCGAGAACAGCAGGACGCGATGGGATGGACCGAGGCCGAAACGAGCGGAGCAGCCAGTCGATGGTAAGTAGTGCCTTCGCGAATTCGTTCGACCCGCACTGAGCGATCTTTTCGCAGGTTCACGTGCTCAATCGCCTGCCTGTATCGCCACAACTTCCTCCAGCTTCACGACTTCTCCTGCCTCCAAGCCATCGCCGTCCTCGTCTTGTCCGGCCGCGACGCCGGTTCTGCCACCCTCATCGCCTCGCTCCTCTCCGCCGGTCTCTCCATCGCGCAAGACATGGGCCTGCAGCGCCTTCCGTCTGACGAACAGTGGAAGGAGGCGATGAAGGGCAAGCCGGCCGGCGTGCGCGCAAAGGCGCTCATCGACCGCGAGATCAGGAAGAGGGTTGTCTGGGCGCTCGTGCACTCGGAGTGGTTCGCGATCCCGTTCAAGGGATACTCTCTGCTGTCTCGAGCGCAGATCGTCACGCCTCTTCCGCTCAACGCGACGAACGAGTGCGTATCCTGCTTCGCCTCTGCTTTGTTCCGCTGCTGACGTTACCGCGACTCGCAGGGACCTTGCAACGGGCGAGCTCGTCAATCGGCCGCGAGACGAGTACACCGATGCTTCCTGGCTGCTGCAATGTGCGTACTGTTCCTCTTGTCGCTTTCCTTCCAAGCTGACCTCTCGCTCGCAGACGTCGAAATCGGGTCCCACATGGCCAATGCATTCGAGTCGACCCGTTCGGAGAAGACGACCGCGTCGCAAGCGTATCAGCGGTTCATCGACGAGGACAAGCAGCTAGAGGGGATGCTCGCCAACCTGCCGGCTTGGCTGCGCCCTGGTGGACCTACGACCGGCATGCCCGACTGCGCTGATGTGCGTTAGCGCTTCTTCGGCGCTGCTCACGTCGCGGCTGACAGCTTTCGTGGCAGATCATGCGCAGCACCTACCGAATCGCGCTCCAGCACAAGATCCTCTCCATCCACCGACCCTTCCTCGCCAAGCCGTCTCGCGCCACGACGCACACCTTCTCCCGTCGCCGCGTCATCGAGTCCGCCCGTGCGATCCTGCGAGAGGCGCCCGCCTGCCGCAACGTCCGCATCTGGACCGTCATCTACCACATCTCCGTCGCCTCGTTCAGTCTCACGCTCGAGCTGTACGAGCAGCTCAAGAATCCAACTGCGGACAACGAGGCGATTCGAAACGAGATCCATCAGGCGTTGCCGACGCTCGAAGGACTCAAGGCGGCGAGCGCGATTGCCGAGCGCGGGCTTGGGCTCGTCTTGCCCTTGCTCGCGGACGAGAAGCGCTTGCGAGAGGAGGGTGCAGGGCGGAAAGAGCGGAGGAAGGTCAGCATGGCTGTTCTTTCGTCGTCGAAAGGCAAGCTGACTTTGTCCGTCTGAGCAGGGCAAAGGTGTCGCTCCGACCACCCCGATGGGCCCGGCCGCCACGTCTCGGAACGGCATCGAGTCAACGCTCGACTCGGCTGCGACTACAACGCCTTTCGCTGCGTCGGCGTCGCCCACCTCGCCCTTCACCGCTCTCCCGGACACGAACGGTACCGGTTCTCCCTTTGGCCACGCTTCCGATCCTTCCACTTTCCCTTTCCCGTCTCCCTCCGCTTTCGACGCTCCGGCCGGCGGGATGCCTCCTCAGGGATACCCTTATCCCGTCCCACCGTGGTTCTACGGCGAGCACTACCTCTACTCTCACCTCAGTACGCTCGATGGCGCACCGGGCGGAGCGGGTCCTTCCGCTTCGATGCCGCAGATGTCGAGCGGCGCGCCGTATAGCTCGTTCCCGGGCATGGCCGGTCTCGGGCTTGGAGGAGGAGCGGGGATGGCGACGTCGGGAGGAGCGGGAATTGGCGGAGGACCATCAGGTTGGGCGTTGCCGCCTCTTCCTCCTGCTGCGTTTGGCTCAGCGCTCGGATGGGATTGGAGCAGTCTCGGTGGAGCAGGAGGAGGACCGGGATCGGCGGGCGGACAGGCGGGCGAGGGCTCGCCGGCTGGCTCAGGTCGTGAGGGGGATGGATTGTAAAGGACGTTCTTCCTTTTCAATGTCGTACTTGTAGGCTTTCTCCGAGCGGGCTGTATCGACGAGCTATCCTTCGCATCCGAAGTGCGTCTAAAGTTGCGATGCGAAGAGAAGAGACTGCTACAACAGCTATGCACATCGTCCTCCCGTTACCTCTCACCCGTAGATCAACTCGACGCACTTCCGCACACCATCCAAGTCTCCCAGCATCCCAACATGCCCGTTCGAAGTCTCGACGACACCCTTGAGATGCGCCATCCACCTGTCCGTCTCTGGCTTGCCTGTGCGTGGTCGACCTGCGAGTTCGGGGTCGCCCGGAAGACGGGTCGCTGATTCGTAGAGGACGATACCGTCGCCTGTCGGTGGCGCACAGTAAGTCCTCCGTTTGAGAACGTCGACGCGAGAAAAGCAAGCGCACCTTCAGCCCAGAGTAACCGCTGGTACCCCTCGATCGCGACGTGCTTCTCGGATGTTGCGCAGACTGCGCGGACGGTCGGCGTCTTGCGAGAGGTGAGGATCGCGATGGGAGGGTAGAGGTGCGCTTTGGCTGGGTCGTAGAGGTTGACGAGGTCTTCCTGGAACTGCGCGCGCACCGCACCGACGTCGTCAGCTCACGCGTGACGGACTGAGCATCTGGGAACGGGACGCACCTCCCTCGCCCGCTGCAGCGTCCGCTCGAGGTACCGCCCCACCGTCTCAACCTCCTTTGCCTGCTTCTCCAACCTCTCCATCTCTTCTCTCTGCGCCATTTCGTTCTCCTCGCCCGTCGGCTCCATCGCGCCCGTCCCTACACCCACCGTCGGAACACCCACCTCCGAACCCTCCCTACTCGAGTCCCCCTCACCCTCGTCCTCTCCGCCCAATCGCTCCGCAACACCCTCAAGCGCGCTCTGTACCCCCTCCGCAGCTTCGACAGCCTCCGTCGCGCCTGCCTCACTCTCACCAAGATTCCCCGGACCGCCGGCCAGCAACCCACCTCCTCCTCCTCCCGCTCCCCCCCGGCTGACAACCTTCTGAACAGGCCTCGAAGGATGCGCAAAGTCCATTCCTGCGCTCACAGGGCTCAACGCGTGCGTGGCCCATGTTTGAGGGGAGAAGAGGTTGAGCGCGAGGGGGCGGCCGGAGGGGGACTCGAAGGAGTTGTGCAGGAGGGAGAGGAGGGGGATCGAGGTTGCGCGTTTGGAGGAGTGAGGGCGGGAGGGAGAGGGAGAGCGAGAGGAGGAAGAGGTCGAGCGAGGGACTGTAGCGGTCGAGCCCACGGCGGGTACGAGCGAGTCGCTTGGCAGGGGAATCGACTCCGGTTCGTCCGTCACCGCTTCGCCCGTACACGAGTCCGGATACTCATCGTTGTTTCCCCCTGGCTGAGGATTCGAAAGCGATATCGGCGGAGGGAGGAAGTAGAACCCGCTCCTCCACGAAAATACAATCTCGGGCGCTCCGACTTTCGTATTGAGCGCGATCCCGCCGCCGAGCTTAAATGGGCCAAGGGTGTTGACGCATCCTTGCCACGGCGTGCCGGCGAAGACTATGCCGCGGACGACGGAAGGGTCCTTGGCACGCGCGATGGCGTGGAGGAGGACGAGGCCGCCCATCGAGTGCGCTACGACTGTCGCGCCCAGCCCGAGACCGTCAGGCCCTTCGCCTCGCGCGGCCGACTCGGCTTTGAGCTGCTCGAGGTGGGCGAGGAGTGCGGCGGAGGAACGTTGCAGGGAGAGGCACCAGTCGTAGCCGAAGGTCTGAAAGTGGACGGGTGGGTGGAGGAGAGGGTCGGGCGGTGGGTGGTGGCGTTGGTACGACGAGACCTGCTTTAGTCGTTCCCTGCGAAGGCGCAATGTCAGTCTCGCTCGACGACAACCGCGGACTCGAGGCGCACTTGAGTTTCTTCCCCAGATCAATCATCCCCCCAACCTGCGTCAACATACTACTCGCAACGACCCTCTCTCCCGCCCTCTCCTCATCCACCTCCTCCAACCCAAGACCCAAATCCGCCTTCCTGATGCCAAACCCGACTTTGAGCGGGATCCACAACCGCTTGCGAGTTTTGGCGTCGCGGAGGACGGAACCGCGGTAGCCGCCTAGCATGAGGACATTGCCGTAGAGGCGGTCGAGCGGATCTGAGGAGGAGCTGGAGGTGGAGGGTTTGGGGTCGGATGAGCGGCGCGGGAAGGGTGGTGCGGAGGTCGTTGCGGGGTTGTTGGATGTGTAGCCACGGCGAGAGGGAGAGACGCCGGAGGAAGGGTCGAGGTCGGCTGCTGGAGGTGTGGGAGGGGGAGAAGACGAGTCTTCGTCCGAGTCGTAGCCTTCGGCGGTGAAGCACGAGGCGACGTGTGGTGTAGACCGGATGGACGGGAGGGAGATGCTGGGTGCGTGAAGGGAGCCGAGCGAAGGGAGAGAGTCCATGATGGCATGGAGCGCGGTGTTCTGTTCGTCTCGCCAGCATCAGCCTCGTTCGCCCCCGTTTGATACAGGTCAAGTCACTCACCTCACGGTGATCAGGCGGCGCAATCGTATACGCGAGCAACTCGTCGCCCATCGTACTTCCCTCCTCTCCCGCCTCGCTCCCGTTCCCGCTCCTCAAGCTCTTCGGCAAGTGTCCCCTGATAGCCTCGAAGGACCTCGTCCCCTTTCCCCGCGTCGAGATGCGCCTGCGGACTTTCGAGAGGAGAGAAGACGAGGTCGATGAAGCCGAGGACGAGGGGGTCGTGTCTGCGTCCGAGAGCTGGTTCGGCGCGCCCGGGAGTGGCACGGCCATCGTCACGGCGTCGTTGCGAGACTGAGCCAGCACAGAAAGCAGAATCAGAGCACGAGAGATCGTAAGGAGGCGAAGGAGCGAGGTCCCTCGGACTTGAGCATCATGGCTCATCCCGCCGCTTCCGCGCAGCGCGGCGCCCGTTGCTCCGAAGCCGAGGCGAGTGCGTGCCAGCCAGAGTCGCTCGCGGTGTAGCTGGTGGAGAGGGAGACTCGAGCAGGCAGAGTGCACTCGAGGAGGACAAGCGACAGCGCTGCGAACGAGTCCAAGCAAGCGAAGCAAGCCTGCCAAGAAGCAAAGCGTCCTTGATTGACTGATTACGTAATCCACCCAATTCGACGCACGTGCATCGAATTCGCCGACTTCATCTGTTTTGCTCAGCCTCGTCCCCTCGACCGAGCACTTCAACGCTACAACACCTCCTGCTGCCGGTTCTGCTGCGTGCATTGGCTCGAGACTGTCTGCTAGACTGCACTCAGCCGACCCACTAAACGCGCAATGCTTGCGTCGCTCTCATCGTCTGTGCAGGGCTTCCTCGCCCGTTCGGCGTCTCATACCCGGCTCGACGCGGCAGGCGCGGCGGAGGAGGGTTCAGCAGAGGCGAACGGTGGAACAGACGCAGGTGAGCACCCTCTCCTTGCCCAACGAGGGCGACACCCGAACTCACGGACCCCTTCGCTCAACCTCCCCACCCCTCACTCTCCAGCAGCAGACTCACCACATACGCCCTCTCCTCACCGTCCTAGCTCAGTGTCCGCCTCCGCCTCGACATCCCAGCACTACTCGCCCACTTCCCTCTCCGCCTCAGGAAACCAAACCATCCAGCGAGTCCTCGATGCCCATCCACACTTTTCCGTCTTCCGCAAGAGCGCGAGCGTGGGGAGTTTGGATGAATTAGCGAGAAGGAGAGAGGAGGAGGACGAATCGCCTATTGGGAGGAGGGCGAGTTTGGGCGTGAGGGATTCGAGAGATGCGAGGGAGGAAGAGGTGGAGACGCTCGCTACACCGCCGAATCAGTCGCCTGCGCCTTCTCCGCGCCTTCATCACCAGCCCAACCGTCCGAGTCCGGCTCGCACGGCATCCGACTCGTCAGGCTCGTCTTTCCACCTCGACTCGGCTGAAATGCCCTCTCTCAATTTCGGGGACCAGTCCTCCTCTATCTCGCTGTCGCCTGGTCCTGGGTCGGCGGGTACGAGTCCCGCCCCGTCTGTCGTGACGGGCACTCCGAGCGGAGGCGTACGACTCGTCCCCGACTCGCCTCCAACCACCCGCACACCCGCGCGCTCTCGCTCCGTCTCCGCCTCATCCTCTTCCTCTTCCTCCTCCGCCGCGCAATCCTCCAAAAAGTCCTCCTCATCCTCCTCTTCGACCCTCCCACCGCACGTAGCGCGCATCCAATTCTCTCCCCTCTCACTCTGCCCCTCCCCGCTCCTTCACGCTCCGTCGCTCCCCCCGCCTCCTGCGCTTCCGTCGTTCGAATCGCCTACCGAGGCGACCGCGGGAGGAGAGAAAGGGATTCTTAAGCGTCCGAGGACGCCGGGGACGGGGAGGAGCGTGAGGTGGAGGGAGTGGGACGATGAGAGGGAGATTAGTCTCGAGCGAGATGAGTCTCTTGAACACTCGCATGAGCAGGAGGAGCGGGAGAAGGAGGTGGAAGGGATGGAAGGGGAGGAACGAGCGTCGTTTTTGAGCAAGTTGAAGGCTGTCATCCCCAGTCCGGATTCGTCGCTCGTCGAGCCCCCTTCGCCGCCGGCTTCTCCGCCCAAGCCTCAAGAATCGACACTCGACTCGGCGGCGGGAGCGCGACCGGGACCGGGACCGATGTTATTCGACGAATCGAACCCGTTCATCTTCGCCTCCTCTGTCTCGCATATCAGTCAGGCTTCGACGTCCGCCTGTTTCGCCATCGCCGAGCGCTCCTCGGCTACGGCAGATGAAGCGGATCTTACGTCCCGACCGCCCGGCTCCTCCGACCCAGCGCCAGAAACAGCAGACGACTCCCTCTCACTCGCGCACCTCTCCACCGGCACAGAGGAAGACGAGCTACTCCTCATGCGCGCATCAACAGCGAACCTCGTCGCCCCCGATTTTGGGGGAAAGTCGTTCCTCATGCTTAGCCAGGTCGGCCAACCTCTTCCTCCGGGAGTGGCGGGGAAGAAAGGAGAGATTGGGGTGTTGGAGGAGATTGGCGAGGAGGAGGAGGAGGAGGAGGAGACGACGTTCGAACCTGCGCCGGCTGCGTCGCCTGCGCCGACAGTTGTGGCCACTCCGAGGGCAGCAACTTCGACTGCTCCGCGTGTTCCGTCGCCGCTTGCGCAGGTGACGCTCGTAGGAGACGCCTCGACTTCCTCCTCTACCTCCTCGCTGGCCGACCAATCTACCTCGCAACCCGCCTCCAACTCGACGGGTCAAAACAGCCAGTCCTCGACTTCGTTCTACCGCCTCTTCATGTCCACCCGCGCATCGTCAGGTCTTTCCCGTTCGGCGGGGGAAGAGTGGGCGCGTCTGGAGAGGGGGGAGAAGGAGAGTCCAAAGGACCGTACTTCCTCGGCGGAGCGCGAGGAGGAGGACAAAATAGAGCAGGAGGAGGAGGAAGGCGAGGAGGGGGAGAGGAGCGAGTATTGGAGTATCGTCAAGAGCCGGATCGTCGACGAGGAGCAGGAGGAGCGAGAAGAGGAGGAGGAGGAGCAGGACGAGGAAGAGGATGTCGAGGGATTGCTGAGGGGTTTGGGGGATAGTCGGTTTGTCGAAGTCGCGCGCGAGGAGGGAGGCATCCGAGCGGTTGAGAGCGCGGAGGATGCGGAGGACAGTGTGATTGAGCATCCGGAGGCGAGGGGAGTGTTCTTGTCGCCGATTGTCGAGGTGGTGCGTCCGCTTCCTGTCAAGCGCACGCTGAAGCCGCTTGCTGACTCCGCCGCACGCAGACCGAACCCGAGTCGGACGCCAACACGCCCGTTAAGCGCGGATCAGGTCGTCGCCTGCGTGCTCGCTCGCAAGACCCGCCTCCTCCTCAACCGACCTTCTCGCTCTCGCTCGCCGCCAAACATCTTGCCTCTTCCGCTCCTCCCGCCACGCCCGGCCGCTCGACCGCCTCCGCTCTCCCGCCTAAGACTCCACGCTCAGCATCCAAGATCCCCCGCCCTCGCAACCCCGTCACCCCCTCGCAGAACCCTTTCCTCCTCCAACTGGCCCGCTCAGGGCCAGCCGGCGCACCCCCTTCTCGCGCCGCCACGCTGCTGCAAGACCTCTTCTCGACTCAGCAAGACCAACTCGCGACTTCCGCTTCGCAAAGGTTCATCCTCTCGAGTCTCGTGACGAACCTTCAGAACGAGGTCGAGCACAAGGACGCGATGGTTGCGAATCTCAAGCGGCAGGTACAGGAGGCTCGGGCGGAGGCGAAGGAGATTGAGCGACTTGCGCTCGAGTGGGAAGATCAGGCTCTGCGTGCGAAGGAGGGAGAGTCGGTCAAGCAGGATGAGAAGAAGATTGCCGCGCTCGAGGAGACTGTGAGTCTCCTCGCTGACGAACTCGAGACGCGCGTGAGGGACGATCGAGCATTGAGACAGGCTCTCGAAGCGGATTTGGAGCGGCTGAGGCACGAGTTGGATGCGCGGACGGCCGAGGTCAGGGAAGGGGAGATCAGGTTACGGTATGCGCGGATTGCGCAGGAGGAAGCCGAGGAGGCAAGGGACGCGTTGAGGGATCAGGTAGAGAGGGAGAAGAGTCGGAGGGAGGAGGTAGAGAGAGAGAAGAACGAGGTCAAGGCGAGGTGGGCGTTTGACGTTGAGGAGCGGGACAACGCTTGCGCTCGACTGCGCGAGGAGATCGAGCACCTCAAGTTGACGTCGCCTGGCAATCGCGGCAGTGTCTTCGACCAGGCGCAGGTCGAGGAGGAGGTCGAGCGCCGGGTCGCTTCGATCCGCCAGGAGGTTGACCGCGACGTCCACCTCGCCCGTCAAAAGCTCGCCCAGCGCGATGCATCGGTCGCCGAGCTGCGCGATGAGCTTCGCTCGCGCCGCGAAGAGGTGGACCGTCTCGCCCGCGCCGTCCAGGAGGAGCGCCAGCACGCCGAGCTCGCCAACGGGGACCTCGAGGCTCAGCTTCAACGTAAAGAGCAGGAGCTCGAGGAGGCGCTTGGCAGTCAAGCGCTCGCGCACGAAGAGCTCGAGGCGACGTATGCTCGTCTCGACGCCGCCGAAGTCGAGCGCGACACTGCCGTCAGCGCCGCCAACGCCAAGGAGGTCGAGCTTGCGCAGCAGGTCAAGCAGTGCGAGGCTGCGCTTGCCGCCATGGCCGATCTCGAGCAGGCTGTCGCTCGCGTCGAGGCCGAGGCCTCGGCGAAGGACGAGCAGCTGGCGAGTCTGCGGGCGGACTTCGAGGCGCAGCGCCTGGAGAGCGCCGACGTGCTTGCGAAGCGCGACGCGGTGCTTGCCGGAGCGGAAGGCGAAGCGGGTCGACTCAAGAAGGACCTCGATGCGCTACAGAAGGAGAACAACCGGCTCAGCGACCTCGTCGCCAAGCTGCGACGAGACTCAGCCGACCGCGAGGGTTCGTTCCGCTCCTCTCTTTGCTTCCCGACCATCTCGCTGACGCTCTCGCCTCGGCGCAGTCAAGGTCGCCAAGCTCAAGAAGCGCGCTGCCGAGCTCGAGGAAGACGTCTTCGGCCTCAACATCGCCCTCGACGTGAGCAGCGCGGCTTGCTACTTTGCCATCAGATCCATGCTGACCCCCGCGCGTCACGTACAGGCCAAGCAGCAGGAGGCATCGCACTGGAAGCGACAGATGTCGTCCCTCAAGCTTGAGCGAGAGAGGGCGACTTCGGTCTCGCAGGTCGTCGACGCTTCGGCCATCGCTTCCACCAGCGTCTCGCGCTCCGTCCTCGCTCCGACTGTCCCTGCATCAAGTCGCACCAGCAAGACCTCCGCTCGCCGCTCGTCCGTCTCGAAGCGGCAGCATGCGACGACGCCTTTCCCCGCCGACAAGCAGCAGGCTGCGGCGACAACTGCTCGACGAGTGTCCATCTCCGTCCCAGCAAGCCGCGCGACCACCGACACCGAAGACGAAGAGTTCTCGCACGACCTCACGCTTCCGCCTCTTCATGCCGGGAACGAAGAGACGCCTATCCGACCGATCCAGCCGAGCGTGCGGCGTGCGAGCAGCGCTGCGATCTTGAGCAGCGGGATGAGCTACCCCGGGCGGATAGCGAAGGAGAAGGAGCGGCAGCGGGCGAGGAAGGAGAGCGAGGAGGCGAAGGAGAATGCGGCGCCGGCGCCGGCTAGACGGGCTCGCGAGGCAGTCGTTGCTTAGAGCAGTAGGAACGGGTAGTACAGTTGTTTTCGTGTCTTTCTGCGCGGGCTATCGTTGCGAATTTCGACAGTTGCGCCTGCTGTTCCTTCTCTCCCTCCTACCTGCGACTATCGCTCCACATGGCGCTCACTGCGTCTGGCTGAAGGTCTTGCCTCGTCTTGCTCGCTACGACCAGCTCAGCTCCGCCCCGCCAGTTCCGACTGGACCGACGACAACCGCCTCCGCTCGCCCGATTCTCTCTGGCGTGCTCCGTGACCATGCGCGGGTGTGGCAGCCAGCAGTCTTCGCTAGTGAGTTCTTTCCTTCTTCTGCGACGGCCGCTTCACCCCAAAGTCGAGCGGTTCGCAGAGCTGATCCCTTCATCAGCTGAAGTCGAGGTCGACGAAGCTGACTTGGTTTTGACCTGCGTGCTCCTGAACATGGTCGCAGACTCTTTCGCGGGCCTTGCGCTCCGCCAACGTCGCCCAGCGAAGCGCGCTCGCCCGGTCCGCTTGCCCAACTCGCCTGGTCCCTCGACATGCACATCTCCATCTCCTTCTGCGATCCGCTTTCCCTTCTGCAGGGCATTGCCTCTGCCCATTCTTTCCCTCGCGCTCTGCGGGGCGAAGTGCATCCGCGCGACCTGCGCCAGTCTGCCGGTGCGTCTCGCTGTCGTCTCACGCGAAGATGGCCTGGCGAAGCGCTTCCTTGGCTGGCTTGACGCCGAGACGAGCCACCGTGGACGGATCTGCTGGAAAGACTTGGAAGGGAGGCTGTTGACCTCAGCTTTGTCGGACCGACTCAGTCCTGTACGTGACTTCCAGTTTCTGCTCCATTGACAAACCCTTGACAAGCCCGCTGACCTCGCTTGCGCAGCTTCAGCCCGCTGTCAGTCACAGCCGACGCTTGTGATGCAGTCAGCTCAAACCACCGCCACGCCTCAGCGACTTGTGGGCCAGCTAGACTACCTTCTGCCTCGACCGCGAACGTACGCTGCAGCCCTCCGTCTTCATCGACCTCCGACGGGACTGTTACGAGCTGCACACTCTCCCGGCAGGCATCGAAAAGCTGGCGCTTAGCTTGGCGTGACGCTCGACGGCGTCGCCTACTGTACCCCGCAGGACCCCGTGATCCGCCCTCGCCATGCGGGACGAAAATGCTTTCCGTGTACCGCTTTCGACCTTCAGACACGCTCGAGAACTCGAAGAAGCAGCGGAGTCGTGTCTCGTGCCGCAGGTGCCCGTGAGTCGCGGTAACTTAATCTGTCGATCTCCCGCAGGTGATCGACCACTCCCGTCGCTTCTTTCTCTCTACCTTCGACCCGCGACTTCTTCCGCTTCGAAGCGTCTCGTCGCGAGCACTTCGCCAGTCCCTAGCTGCTCCTGCTTGGAATGCTCATGGCCGCCCTCCGCATTTGGCTCGCTTTCGTCATCTTCGCGCAACTCGCCTTCACCTCGTTCGCCTCCATCAGAGCCGCACAGCTTGAGCGGAACGTACCGGTCACGTATGCAGGCCAAGAAATTGTGCCCGGCTCGTTCTTGATCGAGGTCGGCGGAGGATCGCTAAGCAAGCGGGACGGAGTCGCTGTGAGTGCTCGTCTTCCTCTTCCTTCTTTCCTCTCGTCTTTGCGGTCAACTCGCTTGACGACTTGCTGACTCGATCTATCGCGCGCGACACACAGCACCTTTCCCGCATCCTCTCGTACCTCGCTTCGCGCTCGTCAAACGTCAACGGTACCGCTCTCCCAACCTTTTCGGCCACTCGCCAGCTCACCGCTCGCCCGTCGCTCTTCCATGGCGCCGTCATCAAGATCGACGACCCGAATGTGTTGGAGGAGCTCACTCAGGGCGGCGAATCGACCGTCAAGGAGATCCTCCAAGGACTGCACGGCATCGAGGGCATTGAGCATGCGTGGCCTCTGCGTATTCTCCGAGGCGCCGCACCTCTTCGCACATCGGCGCGACAAAGCGCCGAAACGACCGAGTCGCCTACCTTCGACGCCGCACCTTTCGCGAAGCGCAGCGGCACGAACTTCCCTCCCCCTTCCGCCTACGCCAACGACACCTTCAATCCACACGTCATGACCGGTGTCGCCAACCTGCACAACCAGGGCATCCTCGGCTCGAGCGACATCAAGGTCGCGATCGTCGACAGCGGCGTCGACTACCTCAACCCGATCTTGGGCGGCTGCTTCGGTCCTGGCTGCCTCGTCTCCTTCGGCGGCGATTACACGACCGATCCACCGGGTCCGAGCCCGTACACCAGCTGCAATCACCACGGTACGCACGTCACGGGCACGATGGCCGCGCTTGCCAACTCGTTCGGCTTCAGCGGCGTCGCTCCAGGCGTGCAGGTCGGGCACTACCGCGTCCTTGGCTGCGATAACTCGGGGCTTGAAGATCGAGTTCGTCCGTTTCCGCGCGAGCCCTAGCCGAATGATATCCCGACTGTTCGCAGATCGTCAACGCGTTGCTCGTCGCGGCCAACGATGGCGTCAACGTCATCAATCTCTCGACGGGCACTCGTATTGGCTGGCTTGATGTCGACCCTACCCAGCTCGTCATCAAGCGGCTCACGACGCAGGAAAACATCACAATCACCGTCTCGGCTGGCAACAGCGGTGCTGCAGGCCCGTTCTTCGCCTTGTCTCCGGCATCGAGTACGGGCGCTATCAGTGTCGGTGCCGTCAACGTTGCGCAGTTGCCCGCATTCCCAGCTCAAGTGGACACCTTTGGCGTCCTGCCGTACCTCTCGTCCACTCCACTCAACACGTCGACTCTCTCGGCTTCAAACGACGGCTACCGCGTTTATTTCACCAGCACGACAGCTGCAGTATCCGCCGATGCTTGCGAGTCGCTCCCTGCCAGCACGCCCGACTTGTCCGCCTCGATCACGGTCGTCCGCCGCGGCGGCTGTCCCTTGCAAACAAAGGTGCGCACAGTCTTTTCGCGGGAATTAGTGCTTATTCTCCGTTGAGCAGATGTCCAATGTTGCGTCGAAGGGCGGGTTGCGTCAATCTTCCCGCTCGTCTCCCTGCGGCCCAACCAACTCACATTCTCCTCCCGCAGCAAAATTGCGCTTGTCTACAACACTCCGGATGCACTCAATCTTACCACTGATCTTGAAGTTGGGACAACTGGCTTAGCGGTAGTCGCCTCGCTACGCGACGAGGAAGGCACGAAGGTGCGGAAGGTCACCTTTCCGCAGGCGAAGGTTGTCCACTCCTCACAACTTCGGATGACAGCTACTCGAATGGTACAACTCTCGCTCAGGCAACCTCCGCATCTCGTTCCCGCAAGGCATGGCACCAATCTTCATTGACGACAACATTTCGAGCGGGCTTCTTTGGTTCGCATCTGCTTTTCCGCTTCACATACATGCTTGATCGCTAGATTGATGCCTAATCGACAGGTCGCTTTCAAACTGGGGCCCTACATTCGAGCTTTTCGGCCAGCCCACCCTCGCAGGGCCCGGTAGCAACATTCTCTCGACTCTGCCGCTCAGCGAGGGCGGTTTCGGCGTCCTTTCCGGGACAAGCATGTCTGCACCGTTTCTCGGTCAGTTCGCTTCATCTCTCGCTTGCAAAGCCTCCAGCTGAACAGCTTCTTCGCAGCCGGCGCCGCCGCTCTCATCCTGTCGCAGCGCAAGTCGGACAGCCTCGCTTCGGCTGACATCCGCGCACTCTTGACAACAACGGCAAGTAAGCTCCCGGCTGCACGTAATGCTACGACGGTCGAGACCGTCCTCCTTCAAGGTGGCGGCCTCGTCCAGGTCGACAAGGCGATTTCGACTCGCACTATCGTTTCGCCTTTCGAGCTCATGCTCAACGATACAGCTTTTCCCGCTGCGACACAGTCGATCACGCTACGCAACACGAATGCGTTCTCGATGCAGTACACCGTTTCGAGCTCATCAACCCAAGCCTACGCCACCTACGACAACAACGCTTCGACCGACCCCTTCATCTCCATGAAGCCGCAGCCAATCATTCCCCAAGCTGAACACGTCACCTTCTCGACGCAGCAGATCACGGTCAAACCGGGCCAAACCTCTTCATTCTCCGTCACCATCCTCCCACCGTCCTTCAGTCCCGTGGAACTAGCACGCTTTCCTCTTTACTCCGGCTTCATTGACATCAGCGGGCGCAGCAACGACCACAACCATGCGGAAGAGCTGCACATCCCGTACTTCGGTTTAGCGGCCGCAATGCGGGACATGCCAGGTGCATCCACCTTCCCCTTCGCCGAGTTGCACGCATAGCTGATGGTCCCTCTCATAGTCCTTGACTCAACGGCAAGAGTCTACGGCGAGGTCGCCTACCCCTTCATCACCTCCGACAACTTCACGATCTTCGACGCTGCCGGCGCCCTTAGCGCGTCGCAAGAGTTCACCGTGCTCTTACGCCTTGCTGCGGGCACACGCTTCTTCTCCGTCGACGTCATCTTGTCTTCGGATGCGCCGCCAACTACGATTCCGACTCAGCGTCGCAAGGCATCTCCTCCGAGTCGCCTCGATCGACGCGCTGTCTCAACGACGACTACGGCCATGGCTTCCTCCTTGCGCACCTATGACGAGCGCTCAGCGTCCGCGCCGCTCTTCAGCGACACGCCCGTCGTCGGCAGCATCGCAAGAATCGCTTTCCCTTCGCATCGCGATTACTTCGCCGACCGGGCCCCAAACGATTTCACGGAGCGGCAGTTCCCTTTCGTACCTAATCGAGCGGCCTTTCAGATGGAACAGAGTGTCCAGTATCGCGTTCTCGTGCGGTGCGCCCTCCTTCGCCTGCCATGTCCTTCTTGCTTCTTTACATGAGCTAACGCCTTTGCATGCTCGCCAGCGCCTTAAAGATCACCGCGGATCCAACACTCACCTCGTCGTACGAGTCCTGGGTCTCCTACCCCTTCACTCTGTCCCCGTAAGACGCGAAGTACTGTAGCCGGACGGTTGGGCTGGCCTCTCCTCCGTTTCCTCCGTTCTGTGCTTCCCAACCCACGCAGTCACAGCCTCGCCTCGTAACATCGTCATCTCAGGCCGTATCTCATCGCGTCTGCTTCGTGCTTTACCTCCTCAGCTCGTTTGCTCGCGCTCGGGAAATGCGCCTGCGGCTCGCAACGTCAGCCAAACCGCCAGCTTGCCTTCGCATCGCGCTATATGCCGATATTCGACCGCAGGTACCTCTCAAGGGCGAGCCTAAGTCGGCGAACTTGCGAATTGCGGACCGTTCAGCGGCTAGTGCCCATCCTGCTGCTCGCCGCCCATCCCCGGTATCGAGAACAGCATCCCTCCCTGACTGACGCTCGCCTGGATCGCTCGCGAAACCGCGTCCTCCACGCCGTCCATGTCCATCGACGCATCCGCTCCGTCCGCTTCGTGCTGTGCCGAGTCCTCGCCTACTGGCGCTGGTGCGGGTGCGGGTGCGGGTGCAGGTGCTCCGGACGCTTCTGCGGGAGTAGGCTCGGGTGGTGGCGATGGAGGCGGAGGAGGAGGCGCAGGGACTCCCGACGAGGTCGTCGCCGTCTCGCCAGCAAGCGACGGGTCGGTCGCGCTCGTTGAAGCCGAGGTCGACGCGAGGGGCGCCGATGTATTCTCGAGCGCTGGATCGATCGCGCTCGTCGCCGTCACCGTTGGAGCAGCCGAAGCGGCAGTCGACGCAATCGTCGCCCAATCCAGCTCCGTTCCTCCCACAGGTGTCGGCGCGGCGCTGAATCCGCCAGCGGAGAGGAGGAAATCGGGATAGTCGAAGTCTGCTTGTGGCTGGGCGGCGGGGAAGTCCGTCGGTGCGGGAGTCGAGGTAGGGAAGGCGGTCGAGGTGAACGGGATGTTGCTGGTACTGCCAAACTCGAAGGCGGAGAAGGCGGATGACGAAGGACCGAGAGTGACGCCGTTCGGACCTGGCGTCGCGCCCGTCCCGCTGCCGAGGAAAGGTGCCGGCGAGCCGCCGAACGTATTCCACGGCGTCGAGATCGCCATGCTTCCCTCCCTCGTCTGCCTGCCCGTCGTCGCTGCGCCTGCGCCCGTCCCACCACCCAACTTCAACTTGATCCCACCTCCACCAGCCGCAGCCGCCGCATCCGGATCCTCCGCCCCAAACCGCTTCGGCAACTTGGCGTTGTACCGTCGTTCAGGCCACTCGACATTCGAGAGCGCGACGAGCGACGTTTGACCGATGAACTCGTAGTTGAGCGCCTCGCCTTTCGGGCCGAGCGGGCCTGGCGGACCGATTCGGCGCAGGCGGGCGAAGAGGGCGATGTTCGGGTGCAGTTGGTCGCGCATGCCGGGGCGGGTGTCGAACTGGAGAGGAAAGGAGAGCTCGCGCGCGATGGAGGAGAGGACGGTCGGGATGCGAGGGTTTGGAGGGGGAGCGGGGAGGATCGAGGTCGAGGCGGCGGGGTGGCAAGGGACCGGGTTCGAGACGGTGAAGGGCAGGTTTGTGTTGAAAGGGTGGATGAGGGGCGGCGCAAAGTCGGGAAGGAATCCGGGCGGGAGCGTCGGTTGTCGGAGAGGCTGCGCGTACGGGAGCGAGCCGAAAAGCGAGTCGGACGAGATGGCGAGTTCGGGGTGTCGCTGATTGTACGCGATGTAACCCGCCGCCGTTCGCCGCAGCTGGTTCGTCCGCAAAAAGGAAGGCTGGTGCGGCATCAGAGGCTGGATCGTCTCGAACGCGGCGAGCGAAGTGGAAGTCGAAGGCGGCGGCGACAAGCTCCTCCGTCGCTTCTTCCTGCTCTTCCCGCCCGGTCCTCCGTTTGGCAAGTCCTTCCCGCCCTTCCCGCTATGCGGACTCGAAGGGGTCGGCAACGAGTGTCCAAACTCATTCGCCATCGTCGCTAGACTGCTCGCCGAGTAGGGAATCGCCTCTTGCCACGGATCTCCTCCAGCTCCCGCACCAAGCATCAACGCCGCTGCCGCACGACTGACCGTCGCGCCCGCACCCTGCTGCTGCTGCTGCTGGCCTGTCGCAGCCTCCAACGCGTCCCTCTCACGCTCCCGCTCGCGCCGCCGCCGCCTCGCAAGCGCTTCAGGCGACTCGCGCTCCATCCCTGGAAAGGGCGGGAAGAAAGGCGGGACATAGGAGGGTACTTGTGTGGGGTCGCGCCAGGCAGGGAAGGGGCGAGTGTCTTCTTCGTCGATGGGGAAGGGGAGGGAGGTGAGTGAGGCGGGACCGAGGAGCGAAAGGTCGGCGATTGGGCGGCCGGCGAGATCGAGAGGGTGGAAGACCGAGGCGGTGATGTCGCCGATGCCGTTGATTGCGGGAGCTCCTTGAGATGTTGGAGGAAGGGAACCAAGGGGGAGAGAATCGAAGAAGTTGGTGTCCCCGCCTGTCAGCGACCCGAGATCTCCCAGCCCGAACGACTCGAGTCCGTTTATCGCATCGAAGCTTGGTTCAGGCTTGATCTGCGTTACCGACTCCTGCGTCGGCGGCTGGGTCGGCGGAGGAGACGCGATCTCGTCTTCTTCGTCTGAGGAGGACGAGCCGTCCGTCGCGCCAGGTGTTGCGGCGTCTTCGGAAGGGAGAGACTGGACGAGCGAGAGGAGCGAGAGTTCGGATGGGCCGAGCGGGTCGTAGCTGAGTTGGCAGAGCGGGGGCTGGATCGGCGGCAGGGCGAGGTGGTCTATCGTCCAAGAGCTCGTCAGCCTGACGTGGATGAGCTGAAAGAAAGGAACGCACCCTGCAAGCCCTTTGCAAGATCTGCAAGCTGCTCCGCCTCCTCCTCAACACCGTCAAGTCCCCTCTCCGCCTCCTCCTTCAGTTCCGCCAATCCTGCCCTTCCTCGGAACCCATACTCATCGAGCACCTCTCCCACGTCCCACAAGCTGACCTTTGTTCGTCCAGCCTGGTTCGCACTCTCGACAGCAGCCGAGGCGACGAGGTGGAGGTACGACCGCAGGAGGTGCGAAAGGGTGTGAAGCGGAAGTGTCCGCGCGTGTGTGAAGCCGGCTGGGCTGGTCGAGTTGGCTGCTGAGGACGAGGCGGAAGCGCGAGAGACGAGGACGAGAGTTGAGAGGTAGGCGAGGTGGTCTGGTAGAGTCGAGGGTGCGCTCATGGCGGTGGTCGCTGTGCTCGTGCTCCTTCACTGAGGCTCTCCTCAGTCCACCGCAAGTCTCCCGTCGTCTGCGAGTCGTGTTCGCCGTCGGATGAGTTGGGAGAGTAGTCGAGGGCGAGAGAAGAGGAGTGGCGTGCGGGCGGGCCCTGAGTCGGCTGGCAGAGCTGTAGTAGTCCCTTGCACACGCCCAGTCAGCTAAAGAAGACAAGAAGCTCAGCCGTAAGAGTGTGGTGCTGAAGAGAGGATGTCGCGAGCGAGATGGGGTCCTTCAAAGTCGCTCAGGGGGGTTCGCTTGCAGCTGGACAATTCTGATCAAGCTTTAACTGGACAGCTGGCAGTACAAGCCGCACATCTGCGGTGCCAGGGGTGTCAGCGCTCATGACGACGGACGCTTCTCCTCCTCACATTAACTCGCACAGGCCGTTGAGCGCTGTTGAGCTCTGCTGAGGTCGACGAGACTGCTAGACGTCCATAGTGTGAGACTGCTCAAGCCGCACCGCTCCTTCTCGCTCTCTCCTCGCGGACCGAGCCCCACCACACCTTCCGACCACTCTCTCGACCTGCACACCGCCTAGATAGACCGTGCGAGGCCGCGCATCGACTAGTCCGAGTGTAACAGACATAGTCCAGGTGCGCTCAGCCTCCCGAGCTTCCTCGTCGCCCCGATTGACCCCGTTTGCGTCCGTCCCCTCTCGCCGTCCTCGGCCTCCCCCTTCCTTCCTCCCTTCATCCTCTCCAGGGAATCCACTCCACGCAGCCCACCATGTCAGCCAACCCTTCCCTCTACGCCGACGCTTTCTCCCAATCGCGCTCTCCCTCTTCCACCTTCCACGCCGTCGACCAGCGCCTCTCCCTCTCCCGCGCGCTCACCTCCGACCTCGCCTCGTACTTCCACGAACGGATCCTCCTCGAAGATGCCTACATCAAGTCGCTCAACAAGCTCTCGCAGCGCTTGAAAGGCGCGGGGAAGGAGACGGTCTTTCGCGAGATTGAGGCGCTTGGAGTGGGAGACTCGGCGCTGGAGAAACAGCTTGGCGGTGGATGGAGTGGTGTGAAGAAGCAGCTCGAGGGAGAGGTGGTTGAGCAGGCGCGCGTGCATGACGTTTGGCGTAACAAGCTGGAGAAGGAGGTTGCGGGACCGCTGAGGAGCTCGCTGGGCAAGACGGAGTGGACCAGATGGAATCAGGCAGAGGGACAGCTCGCGAGTAGCGTTAAGGAGTACGAGAGCCTCGTCGACAAGGTGCAGAAGGTGAGTATCACCCGCTTTCTTCCAGTCTCTCCTTTCTGCGCGACCTTCCTCCCTTTCCCCACTAACACACTCCTTCCACGCCTCGCAGGCCCAAGCCAAGTCGACTAAGTCCGGCAAATCCGCCTCCTCAAAGCAACTCCAATCCCAATCCGCCCTCTCCTCTCTCGGCTCCTCTCTCACCTCCTCCCTCCCCTCCTTCCTAAACCAATCGCAAGCCCTCGACCTCTCCCACCAAGCCTTCCTCAAAGAATGCCTCGTCAAGTGCGGGACGATCGCCAGTGATTTGGGCAGGGAGAGGATGGAGATGGGCGAGCGGTTGCTTGTTCGTGTTTTGGGCGTCGATGAGAGTGCAGAGGCGGAGGAGTGGGCGTTGAGGGAGGGGATGAAGTTGGGAGGTGGAGCGGCGGGCGGACCGGGGAGGAATGGACTAGCGCCGGTTGGAGAGTTTGGAGAGACGGCGAGCGTCAACAGTGGCGCGGGAGGTGGATTCGGCTCGGCGGCGGGCGGGAGCTGCCTCGATAGGGATGATGCGGCCAGTACGGTCAGCGGTGCGACGGGTGTCGAGCGCTCGAGGACCATGTGTGCGTCGCGCGTCTCCTGCCTATCCGCATCTTCTCGAACGTTTGCCATAGCTGACTCCCATCGCTACAGCTCGCCCTGGCAACGCTCCCCCTCCCGCCGCCCCTCTCACCCTGCCAACGACCGACGACTCTCGCTCGACGAAAGAATCCAAGTCCGGTCTCGGCGGCAAACTCTCCTCCTTCCTCGGCGGTTCCAAAGCGCGCGACCGCTCCTCCTCGATCCCCAACTCAGCGAAATACGCCTCCTTCTCGACTCCAAGCGATGCGCCGCCCGTCCCGCGACCGGAGATGGGGGAGCGAAGGGAGACGGACGCAAGCGGGTCGAGTGACTTGCTCGGTGGTGGTCCGTCGGGAGGAGGAATGCCGCCCCCGCTTGAACCGCAGCGCACGGGCAGCGGCCAGCAGCAGGAGAAGCGCAAGTCGCTCATGCCTGGCGGATCGCTCTTCCGCCGCCCGAGTCGGGCGGGTACGCAGCTCAGCGACTTTGATGAGCGTGCTGGAGCTTCGTCGTCGCCGCAGTATGCGAGTGCGATGAGCGCGGAGCCGGTCGAGACGCCTGGGACGGCGAGGGTCGATGAAGAGGGGTACTCGATGCCGCCTGAGGGGTATGACAGGGCGATTGGCGAGCCGAGGAGCGGGACGGGCAGGAGCTTGCTCGACGATGATGACGAGCCGCTTGGCGAGAGGTGCGTTTCCGACCTTCTTCCGGACGCCGCGTAACGCTGATTTGTCGGGACTCGCAGCTACGGCACCTCGATCCCGAAGGTCTCTATCGCCCCCTCGCTTCCCAGCTCGCACATCGTCACGCAAGAGTCGGATGCTCAACGCCTCGCCGCTCTGGAATCGGTCAAGAACGCGCTGGGCGCT